>NC_089681.1:107165848-107405691 GCF_031753505.1 Anomalospiza imberbis | reverse complement strand
GGCACTATTATCTGTATCTCAAACATATATGTCAGTAAACTGGTTGAATTGATTGAAAAAAATATATTAACAAATCTACATGTTTGGAAGCATGTGTCAATTTAGAATCATTTGTCCAGCCTCCTACCTAGAAATTATGGGAATTTTTTTTTCTGTTTAGGAACTAAAATTCCTAGTACATCCTGATACATTATTTTACCATAAATTTAATGTGTTTACCAAATATTTAATATGTTTTTATGTAGGTAATATTTTGGCATTCCTTCACTGTGCCCTTTAAATTTAAATTTCTGTTGAAAATAGATGGAAGACAAGAACAGTTATGTTAATAATTTGATCATTGATTTCCTGAGGGTCTTTAATTTTGTTTGGTGTTTGTATTTTTAGTTTAGTTGTTTATTCTAATAAAGAAATCTTATTTGCAACTAAATGTGTCTATTCCTTTCTGCTAATCAAGAAAAACATGTTCAGTTGAAGTTGTTGATTCAACTAGTTTCCTGGCCTGCCAATCATGATAATTCTAAAGTTGATTTTACATGTTTTAATTTTAAATTATTGTGTATTATAAACCCCAAGTTCACTAGCAGCATTATGACAATTGCAACTTGGCAGTATTCTGGTCTCTCCTTTCTCCATTTTCTAATTAGCAGGCAGAATTTTAAAAAGGAAAAGCAAATGGTAAACCCAGTTCACAATGATACACAAAAATTAGGAAGTTTTTAATTCCCATTAGTTAGCCAAAACTTGAGTGTCAGAAGAGAATAACATAAAATAAATTGCAAATTTTGTCAAGTTAATTGCTTTGTATGTTGCTTTTATTAGGAGTTAAGACAATAATGGTTTAGGTTCCAGTTTGTAGAGTCATTAGGGGCTGAGAAAATAATCAAATTACATTCATTTCATAATTACAACAAGATACCATCTTCCCTTTTCTAACCAGCAAAGAAATCCTGATCTTGTCAGAACACATTTTAAGACAGAAAATTTGTGTTTAGTTAATGGATCGATCAGGGAGAACATAGTGTAATTTATGTTGGGTCAGCTTTGAAAATTTTCTGTATGGCATGAAAGTTTCAAAAGAGCAACAAAAAGTAGTTTGCAATGAAACTTAATCCGTAGTCTTTACTATTTTTGAAGTATTTTTTTTCTTTCTTTTGCTGAAGTTCTCGTCCCACGCCTAGAATTAACTCTGCAGTAGAAGTACATGATGCTACTACTGTCCCAATAAAAAATTCTTCACAAGGAGATTCGTGGTTAAAAAAAGTGAGTAAAAAGTTTATATTGAGGGATGATAGTATCTCTACAGTTAGAATATTAGCCTGAAGTCTGTATCAAACTTAACTTTCTTTTGCATCCTTCCATAATTAAGTGTGCAAGTTGTTTGAAAAAAATACTTGCAGAACTTCAGATGTAGGAGTTAAGAAAGATTCTTAGTCTCCTTTTTTTCTGCCCTAGAGCATAAAAGACAAATTATCTTCTTTCTTCTCAATCTACATTTTGACCTAATGCTTTTTCTTCCGATATGTTTCTTTTACCATAATTTGTAGTTGGTCCTATCTGTTATTACATAAATAAAAATCAAGTTGGAATATGTTTCCGTGGCCAGACTGCTTGTTGTAATGTTGAAATGATATATTTTGTGAATAAACATGATTAATTATTTTTTGGCAAGAAACAGTTTTTAAAAAAAACCTTGTTCTTCTTCTAGGTTGAAAATGCATGCTCAAGTCAGCAGGATATGGAGTCAAAATTGAAAGAGCTTATTTATACTGAATCTGATCTTATCGTGACACCAATCATTGACAATCCAAAGGTATAGCAAAATAAAATACAAGATTTAGGAACTTGTGGTTGAGACTATTTTTGCAGATAAATTTTCATCAGGGTGAAACTCCTTTCCTGTATTTTATACTTCTCATTTTAAAGCAGTTCCACCCAGTTATCTGGCAAGATCTCATACAATTTTTTGGCAGTCTTTATAATCCTATTGTGTTGCTTATTTGGAAGAATGAGTTATTTTGGGATTGAATAATAGTATTAAATAATATCTTACAAGAAATAGAAGCTGCTAAATGCTGTGTTCAGTGCTTTGTAGATTTTTCTGATAACTTGCCTTGTTATATGTTACTTAAATGAACACAAAACTTCAGTTTGTTATACTCAAAAACAAAGCCAGCTATGAAGCCTTCTAGATTAGGAGTTGGACATTTAGAGAATAACATTTGTTACTCTTTAGTGTGATAATGTTTCTATTCTACATAAATTTATTTTCTATCTTGAAGAACACCTGAGTTTGCAAGAAATGTCTATCCTATTTCTAATAGTTTGTAATGAGTCTCCTGAGCAGGAATCCACACTTGAGTTTTGACTGTAAAGAGCAAATAAAAAAAGAATCAATGCTCTGCACTGCAATGACTATGTAATGTGCATTTATAGGCAGATGTATTGGTAGAAAGAATGATAGGCAAGAGCCCCTTTAATCTTCCTTTTGTTTCTGTGCCAGAAAAAATGAAGAAGTCTTAGCAACTTTACTCAGTAAGTTGAGTGGGGATGCAAGATGTGGGAAATGCAAGATTTTTCCTTGGAAGTGAGCATCTAAACTCATTAGGAATGTCTTACAGGTTTTAGTTGCTGGTACTGCTTTAGTATTAACAATGCTTTTGGTTTGTTTTAATGGATTTCTTAACACTTTCAAAAACTAAAAATCTTACACTGCTAGATAAGTAACTACCAAATAATGTTCTTTTAATATTTTTGGGGTGAGAGATGTTGTTCCTAGTGGAGACTTTTAAAGGTAATTATATGTTTGAATGCTGTTAATTTCTCGGTTCTGTCTCAGGACTCTGACACAAAGCCTTAGTCCTTCACTGCTTCTTTTCTTACTACAAGTATAAGAGATGAGATTAGGGGTAGGTGCACATACTGATGTGCACATGTAGACTAATCTCCTTACCATGCAATGCCAGACTCAGAATTAATGCAAAATAGCCCACTAAGTCCGAGGGACATGTAATCAGTCACTGCCTGCTTGGTGATGACTCTGTAGTCTGCTTTTCAGACTTAAGGATGATAGTGACACCTGGTAAATCTGAAGAGCTTGCAATTTAATCTTCTGAAAAGGGATTTGCAAGATGCTGGCAGAATTTCAAAAGCTGAAATGTCAGCTTAAATTGAAAAATTTCCCTGTGTTCTGCAGGTCTGTGGAATTGAAGACCTTTTTAAGAAAATAGCTCTCTACTTAAGCTTAGACTACTTCTGTCAAAGTCTAAATTCCATTACACAGTTGCCATTTTAAAAGTTCTTTATTTACTGAAAATCACACTCAAATGCTCAGTTACTGAACAGTCATCCAATCTTGTGATCTACAAGAAAATGATAGAAATAGAAAATCCCTATACATTATGAATGATTAGTTGTTGATAATGCAACTTTTTATATTCAGGAGAGGTCTAGTGTATACATGTATTTACTGTATGGAAATTGCTAAAACATTTTGTGAGCTGTCACCTGCATAGTTTCTTTCTGTAGCCTTTGAATCCCAAATGCAAGTATTTTTCTGCATAAAAGCAAGATAAAAATGTAAACTTAAAAAATCCTGTGATTTTGTAATCCCATTTTAAAAAATGACTTAAATGGAAATACTAGCAATATAATTATATTAAAAACATAGAGTTAATTCTCAGATATTTGCTTGGAAGAAATACATACCAGGAAACAATGGAAAATTCCTCAGTAATGAGCAGTAGCATGTACACCCATCCTGTACAAATTTTGCATCTTTGTATTATCACATTCAACTACTTAGAGATTTTCTAGGAATGTATTAAAACTAGTTGTAATGTGTTTGGGTGTTTTTACAGATAATGAAGCAAGTACCAGTTAGATTTGACCCGAAAACTTTACATATACCAGCATGTTCAGGTATGGATCTGCTGAATATTCTAACAAGTTCTGCATGTGCTGCTGTAACTCACTGTTTTAAGACCTGTAGCCTCCCCTTGTAGATTATACATAGTCCCAGTTTCAGAACTCTTAATTGTTCTGAAACTATTGTTGTGTATGCAGTGTTTTTACCTAGAACAATTTTGAGTAGCCTTTTCAAGTACAAACACTTAAATGATATTCCTTTCTCTTCTGCTTTCTTGAATTACAAGCCTGTGCTCAAACTTTTGCCATGAGACAGTCATCAGTGTTTAGTGTGGGAAAACCAGCATATTTTTTTCCAACTGAGAGATTTAAACTGAAATATTCAACCAAATATATTGCAATTTGACAAATGCAGGTGAGCAAGTGGCAGTGAGTTCTTAAAATGTGCAGTGTTGATCAGCCACAATACTAGGCAGCCTTGCCAATCCCACCTTTAATCATGAAATGTTACGGCACTCATGTCCCAAAAGATAATGTGAAGTTGTTTGGGGTTTGGCTTTTTGTTGTTAATTTTCAAAGTTTAGAAATATTTCTGAAAACTAAAATCAGCTCATTGTCATGAGTGTAACAATTCTACCTGTGGAACATTTGCTCTATTTTTTTAAGGAAAATACTGGACTATGCTTGAAGAGGGATATCAACCAGATATGTAGTCCTTCTAGAATTCACATAGCATAGGCATAAGAGTTCATCTTTGCTTTCTATAAAGTATGCATCTTGAAGAGTTAATTTGTAGAAGAAATTTTATATTTGGAAAGGAACACAACGTCGCTCAATCTCCCAGTCAAGACTGTAACTGAAAATATTTTAAATTTGATTCATCCAAAAATGATCAGATTCCACTGCGTAAGGGGAATATTTTGTTTCATATTACATTTAAGTAATGATGTTCTGATATGTTTAACTCTTGTTAGTATTTATGTATTATGGGACAATATTTTTTATGGTTGTAATGCTTTTAGAGTTGTAGCTTTATTCTGGACAACTTTCTGATTATCTTCTGGACAACTTTCTGATTGTTTTTGAAGATACTGAATTTGATGCTGCTCGTCAGTAATGATTAAAAATAATATGGAAAAATTCCAATGAATACCTGAAAGCTGAACCTGTTTTCACCATTACTAATGTATATTTGCCTGCATTAGAAGGTGTTGTTACTTAGGTGTAAATTGGCATAAAAGTCAGAAAACATGCTTTTAAATAGTCTATATTAGAACATATCAGGGTGGCAGGTAAGTTATTAATAAATAACTACCAAAGCTGAGAGAATGTATGGCTGCTAGATTGAAATTAACTGTTTAGACTGATGAGGAAGTCTGAAAAAAATCTCAATTCATGTGCTGTGGTCAGTTAATTGAACCACAGGATATATGTTAGTTGTCCATGTGACTTGATTTTTTTGTGCTCTTTCGGCAGTCATCCATGTCCTGATTTTCTAAGGCTTAGCTAGGTGGATACCTACCTGTAGGAGTGATTATACATGTTTTCAGTTTATTTATTGTGAGCAGATTTCACTGATTTTCACTGATTTTCATTAGGTTATGCCTCAAATTTACTTACAGGAAACTACACTTATTAAGAATTAGTAATGATGAAGGACAACTGCTACCTTTCCTAAATATAATGCCAATAAATGTTTCCTTAAATGAAAGACTTAGCAGGTTTGCACTTTTAAAAATATTTTGAGGCTTCCATTGCTGAATTTTTATCCATTGTTTCTCTTCTTGCTTGATTTTTGATTTTTGTTGTCTTCAAACATGAATTCTAACATGCTTCTTTAGTATTTTAAGTCCTAAAACTGTAATTAGATTCAAATTTTGGAATTTACTTATTCATGGTGATCTTACTTTCTAGTGTGTTAAAGCTACATTAAAGATCCCTTATCTTTAACTATTTGTTTTCCTCTCATGGTTAGTTGAGAAGTTGTCCTCTATGAAAGACGTGGACTGGAATAACTTTGTGAAAAGAGTGTGTTCCCTGCTTGAATCCAGTGAGAAGAATACAGGAGCAGCACGTTCTAAACTGAACTTACTGTACTATCTGTGCACTTTGGTTGTTCACAAGGAGATTGCAAACAGGCTAATTAGCTCTCAGCTGGTAAGTAATAAAGCATTGAAGGAATCAACATGGTTTACATATTTGCTGTTGTATCAAAAATTAGCTGCTTTTGGTTATGCTTGAAAAAATCAATGGCAAAAATATGATGTTGATTAAAGTAAAAAAAATTAATTACATGTTAGGTTTTTTAAAATAGCTGAGGAAAATTAATTCTGTGTCTTAGATTTCAAATGTGTTTGCATATAGTTTGGTTGTATTAAAAAAATTTTGGGGTAAAATCTAACTCTTATGAAGAGTGTAAAATAATTTATGAAGAAAAGTTAGTCTTTGTAAATCATTAAGTGGCAGAAGATACTGTAAAGAGTTCATGTATGAATTATTAAATTAATTTTATTTGATCATATGTCTGTAAAGAATAGCAAGAAAGCTTTCTAAAGAACAAGCAGTAAAACTTTCAGTAAACAGTGACCATGTTCTCTGAAGAATCTGTTTTGGGGTGTCACATTTCAAAAAACATTTTCTACTAGACAAACACTTTTACTAGTATGCTCTGTAGTGATTTAACATATTTCTTCAAGTCTTGCATGTGCAGAGGAGAAACAGACTTATTTCCCCCCCCGCCCCCTCCGCCTTATGTAAAGATATTACATAAGATATCCTTAGATGAGCACTTTTCATTTTATTTAATAGGAAGTAAACTACTTTGCTCTCCTACATTTGTAATAAGGTACCTAAGTTAAAAGCTGAGATGTTGTATTGTTGAATATAAGATACTAAAGGCAAAATTGCACTACCAAAAAACTGGATGAAGAGCATTTAGGTTGGAAGCAGTGGTAGGTCTTATGCCATAACATTCCTGTGAAAACAAGAAACAGAATTGCTGGAATGTGTATTCTATTATCACTGGAGAATTTGGAGCAAGGGGAACAATAATCCAGTAGCTGAATAGCCAATTAACAGAATATTTTAGAAATTAGTTAGTAATTATGCAGTTTGGTTCTTATATGGCTGATTATATATGTTAACATTCATTATTCTGGTATTTGCCAACGATTTTGATACAGACTCACAAAATAATATTTGTTTCATAATACTATGTGATGATCTCTGTGCTTGTAGGTGAAAGAATCAGACCTTTTTTCTCTAAATAATGTTATTCAGAATGAAAAAAAATCTGACATTCAGGTATATGTTTAGTAGTTTAGTTTAAGGCAAAAATATAGAAAAATATTAGTATTTTTCCATTCAGGCTTTTTTTATTTTTATTTCTTTAATCAGTGTTTGCGCAATATCTGCAGTATTTGTCTGTGATAATTCTCATAGCAAATGTTATCCAACATTTTTTTGAAATTACTGATATTTTGATTTTTTGTTTATCATTTGGAACCCTCAGATCATTGAAATTCACTGTTATTTATTTGTCTTCTTTAGTTTCCTGTATTGATACAGCAGTTGCGTGTAGCTGCCAACTGGGATATGTAAGTAACAACTATTTTAAAATAATATGTTCAAATACAGACTTGTCACTGAATTTTATTAAAGATATTTGTTAACAGGTTATTTGAGGAGTTTTTTAGCCTGTCAGACTGCTGTGGTATCTGACTGGGAGTATGATGGTATAAAATGGAATTTTTTCAGCATTGACTTAACATATTAATTCTACAGGACCAAAGATTATAGAAAATCTCTTAAGATTTTATCTAGATAACATGGAACTTAGTGTATCAAATAGAGTTACTTAAAATCACTGAATAAAATAACTCCATACCACAATAGAGTAAAATAACTACAACGGTAACTCTTTTTTCCCCTCTCAATACCTGTCAGGAATAGTTCAATGTGATAGTGCCCTCTGCTGTTTCTTTCCTAAACGTTGATTTTATTATTCCAATTTTTTTCTTTTAATGGTACATTGAAAACTGATTTACTGATACAGATTTAATTTTTGTTTTGTCAGCTATCCTGAAAAGTCTGTAGGGGTTATCTGTAGGGGTTTTCTGTATTATATAAAAACTGAACATGAGCATGACTATTAGTAATCCTAACAAACTAAAGAAACTTCACACTTCAGAGCCAGAGGAAAGAAATGTCTTTATGCATATATTTACTACTGAATTGGGCTGAAACACTGAAATTGATACCAAGAAAACAGAAATAAGAAGAAAATCGGAGCTGTAAATAGGATGTCAAAATTTTCTGCCCTTAGCAACCTGTGTAGAATATAAACAAGATATAATTGTTTTTGTAGTATTTTGTAAATATATTTCCTGCACCTACAAAATATTTATTTGATACACAGACGTGCAAATATTGCTCGAGTGATTGGTTTACTGGCATTACACACATCTGAACTTGAAGAGAATGTACCTGTTTCTGAGGTAACTTTCCTTTTTTTTTCTCAGCAAGGAGTTTTTTTAATTTTTAGTATTTGTGTCAGAAGTTTTCACAGCATTTTTTGTTTTGACCCCTGCTTTATTTTTAACTCAAATGTGTAAAGTGTAATATAATAAATTAATTAAATGTATACATTTATGAGCTTATTCCATGTAGTTGTAATTCTGATCTTTACTAACCTGTGGCCATGAATGATAAAATTAGCATTTTTTTCTCCTTTTCATAAAATCAAATAGTCACTATCATACTTTTTGTGCATGTAGAAGAAGAAACTGTTGACACATTTGGTTATCCTGTAATATAGTTATTGTCATTAGTATAAAATAGTACAACTGATTCTTAGAGAGTTTTTTCAAAAAAGAATTTATTGAGATGGGAAAATTTGTTGAGAATTCTTCAAAAAATAGTTTATTAATTTGAGGTTTCTTACTGTTCTTGAAAAATGTGTGTAATGAAGGGGAAGTAATTTTCTTTGGAGAAGAAAAGCATTTTTAATTCTTGTTTGATATTACATGGTCAGTAGTTGACAGGAGACTGATTAGATTAAGTGGTCTTACTGTCCTTTTCTCGCACACAGATTGCAAAATCTTGACAGAATGTGCTATTTAATGTCTGTTTTAAGTGTGAATGTGACATCATTTTCTTCATGAGGTGGAGCCAGAACTTCAATTTAGTGGGTGTTTGAATGTAAGACCCAATTGCTAGACACAAGCTATAAATATGCCTGCGTGCTGTGCAGATCTGGTGTAGGAAAGTACAATTAGTGGTTAATACCTGACACTTCTGGAAATGCACCTATAGAAGTTTTTGCTGGTTTAGGTACCTCTGGTTTATTCTTAATGCATATTAGAAATTATTGTGATTATCTTGCTATGTTGCTGTTAACGTTGCCATTAACATTGCCATTCTGTAGTGAAAGCTGAACTCAAACCAACATTATTGTTATTATCTATTTTTTGCTGTTTGTTTTGTGAAGTTCCAAAGTGGGACTAAAGTCCTTATAGTTACAGTCACTGATGTTTGGTAAAAGTCTTTCAATACTGACAATTTCACAGCAATTGAATTCCATATCACAATTTAAGTATGCTCTTTTGTGTGGCAGATTTTTTTTCTGATATTTAAATTTTTAAAGTTAAAATACTCAAAAGTATTTTTGAGATGTCCACATGGCTTTTAGCTTCAGGTATTTGTTCAGGTTCTTAGCAATAATATGTTTAGCAATAGCTAAATATAGCAACAGCTAAACATATTTCCCTAGCTTCCCAGTTTCCATCACAAAACACATATCTGAGTCAGCTTTTGTATTTAAAAGCAATAGATTGAACTAGTTATACATTGACCTGTAATATTATTTTGTTCAAAATATTTCCAGTGCTTTTTTTATTTGAACATACGAGTCATTCGCAAATGGAATTTAGCATTATTAGAAGTATCCATATACATCAGGAACCAGGTTAAGTCCAAGACCAGTGATATTTAAGCTGAAGGACTAGAATGGAAAATGAACTTCCATTTTAACTTTCTGGCCCCATTCTTATGTTAATTAAAATTAGTTTTTATTTACATTCATTGAGAAAATAAGGAATTAAAAAAAAATAACAGGTCTGAGTTAAAAATGCATCTACTGTGCTTTATTTAAAGACATTAATTCCAATCTTTTTTTCTCTCAAAGTAATATCTCTGAACTAAAAAATATTTTAGTTTTTACAAAATTAGAATGAGGAAAAAACCATTGAATTCTAATATTTTTATGTGTTCCAATTTATTTTTGCATATATAATATAAAATCAAATAACTGTAGGCAGTACACAAAACTCAATAGTTCATTTATAGGAAAAATGGGAAGGAGTAATTTTGGAATTTCTCATCTAGAGGCGTGTTCTCCTTTGCTCCCTTCAAAGGAATCTGTGGGTTAGTTGAACATTCTTGTTAACTGTCAGCTATTTTATATTCTATGATGCTTAAAAAACACCTCCACAAAGCAAACCTTTCTATCAGCATTATATACAGAATTAAATATAATGCTGTAATTTATCCTCTCATATGAGCCATATGATGCTCCAGGTAAAGTTTATTGGTGGCTGTTGTGATATAGGAAATGTCAGAATCAAGTGTCTTGAGCTGAACAACATAATCTAAAATGACACTCTGTGATCCAGGTCTTGCAGTCTGAAGATATAGGACATCTGTCTCTTGGTAGAGATTTTTGTATTTTTTCCTTCCTCTTCCCTTCCTAGCACCTTCTAATTTGATTTGATAACTGTTTGATTTTTTTAACCTGTTAAAAAGAAGTGATCTCCTTTAGCTCCTAAATTTGTTCCCAAGTGTGAAAAGTCAATTGAGAGCTTGTGTAAATGCGATTCTGGAATTGTTTTTGCCCCATATGTGTGCCTTGCTATTTATATCAAGTTTTCTTTCCAGTTGTTAACACTCAGTCATGGCCCCTTTGCAGTTTTTTTTTGTTACCTCATTATACAGTCATCACTTACTTGTGATTTCTTTTGTACTTTGAAAGTAGCACAGGACCTGGTAGAGACTTGTGCAGGTTGCCCCTGCTGGCCCTTACATATTAAAAAGCTAACTCTTTATTTCTACCCCCTACTGCCTTCTACCCACTTAGACATTTATTTAAGGATAGTTCCTCTATCCTTGAGGTTGAATCTGTACCATTACATTTTTGTTGTTGTTGTTGTTAAAATGGTTTTATAAATAGTAGCAGCATTAATCCCTAGCGAGGCAGGAAAACTTTAGGAAAAAAAAGAAGCCTCAACCTCATTTTACAGGCTAAAGTAAACTTTACATAATGCATGCCCAAAGCCTTTAATTCGTTTGTTTTTGAAAAGTTAATGTTTTGGGGTTTTTTAATTTTTTTTTTTCAAGCAAGCAGGGAACAGCAGTTTCCTTTGAATGTAACCACCAGATGTCACTAAAACACAAAATAAAATGTAAGTAAACTACTGTTTTACAGACTAGAGAAGCGTGGAACTGTGTACTATCTTTATTCTGCTGATGTATTTGAGTATGTAGGTCATATTAGAAAAAATTAGAATAAATGAATATTTATATCTGTAAATTCAATTGCTGTTGATCTATTTCCGGTTAAGTATATTTAAGAAGTATATTGCATTGGTTAGAAAAAATGACATTGATCTTAGAATACAATAGGGGAATTGATCTTTTGTAAAACTGCAGATGAAGACATTTTATGTGCAATTTCTTCTATTGTGCAGCTGCAATAAAAGATTGTAATAGGTCGTATGTTTTTTTCCTGTCTTAATATAATTTTTTCCCCCATGGAATTGCTCTTTATAAATCTGAAACATAATTTCCTCCTGTTTATTGCTCCTTACCTTAGGAAAACACCTAAACTTTAAAGTTTTATTTTTGTATTTAGTTTGAAACTGGTTATTAAAATTCAGTGAAAAAAACCCTTTCTTTCCAGGATTCTGTTCTTCATCTTACAGGAAAAAATTCTTCCATAGTTAGGAAGGCTTGTTTCGATGTATATCTAATTTGGTGTATTTATTAACAGAAGCTATTGTCCTTTTCTTTCTGTGAATATACTGGGCCCTCTGCCACCTAAGATGCAGCCACTTGGATGTGACATTTCAGACTCAGTCTATTATTTTACTAAGAGATGATACAACAACTTAACAGTTTGCCTGCATATCAAGGAGCAGTGGCCTTCTCTGTCTGGAAGGACACCACCCTGGAGTTTTTCTCTGTCTGGCCTTTTTGGTGGCAAAATCTAGTCCTTTTCCTTACTTTTCTCAAATTTGCTAAATGGGAATATCAATCTCACCCTATGGCCTAGGCAGTTAGGCCTGTTTTTTAACAGACCTCGAACCACTGCTCTACTGAGTATTTAAAGGGTTCAGAGAACCTGGTGCAGCCTTCACATTGCAAGCTTCTTTGCAAAGCCTTTGGCTGAATGTATTCCATGGATAAATTAATAAATTACATAGCCCATGAAGGATGACAGCATATCAAAATATCTCCCTAATACTGAGCTTTGATTCCTTTGTCAGAGTGATGAAATATCCAGATTTCTGTTTTCATCCAAACTGAAACTCCATATAAATTGAGCCTTTTAATTTCTGTCTTTTTATTAAAGTACAATTTAGTGATTGTTTTCCACAGCTGGAAAGCAGCTGTATTATTACAGGTGTAGTTTTATGACCTGTAACTCTAATATATACCCTAGCGAGCTCATTGTGTCTACATTGCTCAGGGTCTACAGTTTGTTGTCATTCAAATTCTTGCAGAATGCCAATTTTAAGTCAATTTCCTAGCTTACCTCTCTGATAACTCCTGTTTCTAGGCCTGTCATGTCTGCTCATATTGTAGTGATTTCAAAAAAAAAAAAAAAGGTTTGATTAGGCCATTTATTCCACACCTATTTAGTTTTAATGTTGTTTTATTGTAAAATTACTTTATAAGTCTTCTCAAAAATTATTATAATTTTAGTGTATCCTTGTTTTCTCCTAGGGCACTTTCCTTGTTTTGATCTGATATGTCTTACATGGAAAAAAACTAACACAGAACAAAACCCACCTGAATTAAAAAAATCTGTAGTGAGAAGTTAGAATCTGTAGGAGAGTGTGTGTGTGAGTATTTACACATGTTCATATGTTACATATTTTGTAACTTGCTTAAAACCTTACAGTTACCTTTCTGACATAATGAGGATTGTCACTTAATACTTTGGTAACAGTGAGAGGGGTTCCATTTAAGTTTTTTGAGTGATTTCTAGTAAACTTTCAACCTCTATAATAAATTTATTCACTTTATTTTCAACAGTCTGGTTCATTGAATTATAACTTGCATACTTGCCTGGGGCACGTGGCAGGAAAACAAATGAAAAATTGACATTTCTCAGGTAAATTAACAGAAACTCATGGTGTGTTTGAGAAAAGTTCTTAATAATTAATAAACAGAAAATGGAAATATAATTAAATTAACAGTGAATATATCAAGCATGGCAATTCTGGATTATTGGAGAAAATATTAAGACCTTTTATCATAACTGAAGATCCTTCTTTTTCCTCTCTCAAAAAATTATTTTTATCAATCCAATTAATTGGGCTTGCTTTATGTTTGAAGTCCAAAGCAGGCTAGTAGTAGAAAACAAGGAAATTTTCACCTAGGAAGGAGAAAATGTACATTAATGATTGCAGGATTAAATCCCTTTCTTCAATTTTCTTGAATTAATTGCCTGTCTGAAGTAAAGACTCTACCATTCTAAAAGATATTTAGCTGACACTGTTTTCATAGTCCATTAAACTTACTCTGTTTTCTTTGACGGGTGAAGTAGTACATTTTTCCATTAAAATTATATCAGTGGTGCTGCCAGTAGATATGTTTGTATTTATCTTCATTTTAGTTCTTATGATAGTAAAATTGCTGTGTAGTTTTTAGTTTTTTCTACAATTCTGTTATTTTTGGGATGATGATCTGGGCTTCTAGGACCCTTTCCTTCAGCAGATAAATATTTATGTCTCTGGAAGTGGAATGTATATATGTCATATTTGTCATATACACTGGAGATACGTTTGGGGTGTGAAAGTCTGGGTGAACTACTTGGAATAGAGTTTCTGTAGTTAAAATAACTTAGCAGGAACATATTTTTTTTCTGTGGAAGACATGAAATATTTGCTTTTCTTACATTGCTACAGTGTTAGCAGAAGCATCAAATATGAACAGAAAAAGAAATGTGCAGCTGTCATTCTGTCCATGAGCAAGGGAGACCACATGGAAAAAATTTTGTGCCTAAGCTTCTTGACATGAAACAAATTATTTTTTCCATTAGCTTTGGAAGACACATATCTGTGTAAGGCCTTAAATATTTCCTGACATTATTCTGATATTGTTTATGTGATGTTTGCAAAGTCACATCATATAATATTGCAATTCTTTGTGGCATGCTGTAAGTTTTTTGGTTTTTTTATTAGATTTTGACATAGCTGAGAATTTGGTTTTAATACATTTTTGGTGCTTTAATTTTCTTTTGCACCAAGGAACTTTGTGTCTATGTAAGTTGTTGTACAATTTGCACACTGAACAGTTCACCTCTTACAACTAAGTGCATACCTTAAAGAATTAACCTGAAAGAGAACCCTTCTTCCACCTCCATTTGTCTTGCACTAGTGAATTGATCATGTCATAGGCTTGGAACCGAAGAAAATAATCCAGCCTTTTCCTCTAAAGTACTTGCTTGACTGACACTATTAGGCTACAGCATGTTTTTGTGATAGAAATTGCACACTGATGGTAGCTGAAAAGCCTAATTTCCTGCTGTCTTCTGATTACTGCACTAAAAGATACTCAAAGCAAGCTCAGTGTCAGGCAAGATCACCTGTATATTAGTTTTAATCCTAGCTTTTCTTCTAAGTACGAGACCTAGCTATCTTCTGGGGGGGAAAAAGTTATATTTTAGTATGAAGCACATTTAAAGAAGAATTCTTTAGGGAAGAACTGTTGTTTTGTCCAGTTTACATCTTCACTGAGCAGAATGAAGTAACTTGTAGTAGTCAAAGGGAACTAATTTCAATGAAAATTTGTGGAAAATCCCCTATAATTTTTTTCAAAAATATGAGATATTGTAGAAATAATCAAGCATACATATGAGATATATGTAGAAATAATCAATCTAAAATATTCTACATGTATATTTTATCAATGGGCATTGGTGTTGGAGTGTCATCAACATGGCTCTAAAAAATGGATAAAAGGCCTACTGCTTGGAAAAAGATGACTTAGAGTAACTTCAAATCGTAACAACAAGGAAGAGAAGAGAAAAAAATAAAGAAAAATACCACTTCCTTGGATATTCCTGGATATTCCTTATTCTGTGGAGACTGATTCCCAGTTTCAGTTTGCATTTTTAAATGTAAACCTTCAGTTGGTTGCCACTGACTCAATTTTTGAAGGCAGAAATCTTTGCTTTTTGGGCTCCTAAGCAATCTTTTTCTTTGCTTGCCTCTGACAAAAATGAAAACAGAATCTCTTTGCTGTTAGAGGCAAATATTTTCACCTGGTCCTTCCTGTGATTAAAAAGCTTCAAACATAATGGCTAGGGTAGAAATCAGATGTATTCATGAGTATCTGCTACTGAGCTCATGTGATCATATGACTGTCGTGACAGATTGGGAGAAGTAATAATGGTTTTTTTCCTTAAAAATAAAACCCAACAAAACTCCAAAGCTTGTTAAAAGTACTTTTACATCCATTTTTGATTTGTTAGTAAACATACCCGATTTAGAAGTTAATTGCTTCTATTTGTTTCTGATTTTATCCCTTTGGGACCTTGAATTGATGCCAAAGCAAGTTGAATCTCCTTTTGAGTTCATGATGTCTGGTTTGACTGCTCATCTACTAAGACCTCTTTCTCCAGCAGTTACAGAAAAATTGTAAAGATAAGAGTTTTCATAATGAGTCAATTTTGCATTGTATCCACCTGGAAAAACATTACACCTCCATCTTATATTTTTCCCTACAGCAGTTCTAGAGGAGTTGCAATATGTTGTTGTTTTTGTTGTTGTGTTTCTCCCTACATTCTGGACAGCATTAATACCACATCTATAGTCTGGTAGTCAGATTTCTCTTCAGTCCTCCTTACGTCATGACCCAGTTTGAGTTCAGAGAAAGCTGGTAGTTTTTTTTTTTTTCATATATCCTTTTGAAGATGAGTACTCGAATTCTACTCTAGATTCTTTTCTGGTTAGTGGCACTAAAACCTTGGGATAGTTTCTCAGCCTAGTGAGAGTGCTTTTCTCTGAGGAAAGTCAGATTGCTTTGCCATTACTTGCCCACATTATGTGATGTAGGTGTACTCACAAGAAAATGAACTAAAATATAATTTACATTATGCTTGAGATATAGACAGCTTTTATCACTGTAAGGGTTTGCATTATTACAGAGAATTACAGAGATATTTTAATTTCCACTAATACTTGCAGACTTAAACCTTAATCATTTTAATAGATCAAAGATGTAGTAATATTGTAAATCTGTACATTGCCACTCTACTACTTAAGGTGTGAAACACCTTCTTTTTTGAGTATGCTGTAATTTTCACTTCTGGGCACTTGAAACTGCAGGGAAACTTCTGGATACAGCTTGAAATAGATTGAGAATCTGCCACAGGTAATAGATCAATTCCACACACTATTGTTGTAAATTAAGGCAATGACTGTCCAGATATGACATTTTCTTCTTTCTTTTATTTTATAACCATACTATGTCTACTCAATTTGACAGCTAGGGTAAAAGGTGTAGGTAATTCATTAAATTTAAGATTCTTTTAATAGACAGTGTAGGTCTTGCAGTTCATTACTATTTACTTCTATGAAAGGGAAAATGTAGGCAAGTTGAAAAGAAAAAGAATGTACTCTAGGTAAGAAGGAGACTCTTTGTCTGTCTGTAGTTAAAATAAATCTGATTTTTCTGTTGTGCATTCTCTCACATAAACTTTGGTACTTTCTTTACTTAAAATTTATACCGCCCTTTAATATTGATTCAAAGTGTCCAAGCAGATATTTTTTTCAAAGTCTTATATTTTTCCTTATGAAAGGATGAAAGAATATTTCAAATCTTGTGTAAATCACTCTTGTCAAGATTAGAAGTGTCTTGTCAAGAGCGGGAAACAGTTTGTCTTCCTCGTTTTAGGTCATTTAAAATGTGTTTGTGAAATTATGAACACTTTACATTATATATCATTAAATTTATTTTATAAAAATATTTGTGTTTCCATATAAATGTGCTTATAATACAGACAATGAATCACAGCTTCCTGTTCCATAGCTTCCATTGCAGAGGACTCAAGATCTTAAATAGGTTATTGGCACAGACACTCTGCCAGTTCAGTATGTGACATAGTCAGTGAACCCCAATTCCTGCACTTGTAAATTATTTGATTCTTAAATTGTGTTCCATGAAGGGAGGGAAATCACAGGGCAATTCTGTACTCTGTGTGCTCTCTAGAGAAAATGAGGCCGTTATCTGAGTCTTGTATATAAGAGATTATGAGTGTCATCTGTAATGTGTGGTGACTATTTAATGTTCAGTGTCTTCTGCCATAGTGTACTCAATTCTTCTTGTGGATCTTCTTGCAGTTACCAAAATTAACTCTTAATGAAGAAATTCATTATAATATATGAAGATAAGAACTATAGGATTTCATGCAACTTCTGTTTCTCTTTAACAAAGATGTAACAATTTTAGCACAAGTCAATCACTAATAGCTCAGATTTTTTCAGACATATCTTACATCTTGTTTAAAGAAGTTTTTATTTCAGATAAAAAATTGAATTTATTGCAGTGTTGACTAGATTTTTGGCGATTTTTTTTTTAGTGCACAAGAAGGGAAATTACTTTTTAATTTGAATTTTGTTAACTCAGTTTTACCTCTTTTTTCAGTCATATTTGGGGGAAGAGTAGGAATTGGATTATGATTACTTCCTTTTCTTATTACTTTAGAGTAAAAATAATAACTAGAGTCTTTTCAGAAAAAAAAATAACTTGTCCTAGAATCTTGGAGGAGAGTGAGAAACAATAATTTCTGTTCACCAATATGAAATATTGCTCTTGGATTTAATCTTCATTCATTTTAAATCTTAAATTCTGAATTTTAATGACAAACAAACAAACCCCAAAACACATCAGATGGATAATCTACCCAGTATATTTAATGTTAATGACTGTTTTGTTAAACTTCGATTGAGCGGTAAGGCAGCCAAACACAACTTAGTACAAGTGAATATATAATTTACCACACACAAAAGTTAACTCATGGTTTTATTTAATAGAATATAGGATTTAGAGAATTGTAGGACTGCACACATAAATATATTTAGATAATGCGTCATCAAAATTTTCCAATATATTAACCATGCTTTGAGAAAACCATATTGCAGATGCAAACCAATATTAGTATTGATACAGTTTTTTTTTATTGATACCAGTTTTCTGCTGGTTGAGATTAATCATTAAAACTGATAATTTTGAGCAGACTGCCTTGATCATCTACAGCAGATGTACAAATTTTATTTGTATTTTCTTCAAGTTCTGCCTGCAAACAAACAAATGTAAGTTTGGTGTCATGATGATTTGATGTCCCTACCTAGTCCCTAGCTGGAAATATTGTCAGCA
This sequence comes from Anomalospiza imberbis, assembly GCF_031753505.1. Classification (NCBI taxonomy): domain Eukaryota; kingdom Metazoa; phylum Chordata; class Aves; order Passeriformes; family Viduidae; genus Anomalospiza; species Anomalospiza imberbis. Next base: position 107,387,163 of record NC_089681.1, on the reverse strand, counting down.
GCTTGTGTTATCATACAGTTCATCAATTTTGTGTAGTTAAATACTATCTCATGATGGGTTCACCCTCAGTCTAAAGAGGCAAAGTTGAGGGATGTTAACTGGGTATGTGTAATCTCTGTTAATACCACAATGACAAGGTATTTTTAATGGTATTGATTCTGCAAAGTAGTGGAATTCCAAAGTAGTTCTCAAAGTATATTTCATCACCAAAGCAAGAGTAAATTTGTATAGTTGTATGAAGGAAGTATAAAAAAGGTGAAAATGCTGTCGTTATGTGTTCATCATTTTGTGCAGAATTGCACTTGAATCAACTTGACTACTACTTTCTCAAGATGACATGTTAGAATCTTTGAAACCTACTGATACATTTGTTTCTTAAATACGAAAGTAAAACTCTCTCTGGAATGGCAGGCTAATTAAAGTTCCTGAATAAAATCTATAAAAATGCTCTGAAAGCAGTAAAAAACAGTTAATGAGCAGAGCACTACTTAAAAAAATGGGGAGAAGGTCAAAGTTTGTTTAGTAGATCTTTTTCCTTTGATTTGAAGACTGCATTTCCAGTTTTGATATGATTTTGCTGTACAAAGATGGGAGTTATAAAGCTGTTAAGGTCAGAAGGTGAAGTAAAACAAGGGAAGTTGAGGATAAAAACTCCTTGGTGCTCCAAGGAAGAAAAAATGCTTTACTGCCAAATACTTTTGCATGGGAAAATGATTTCTTACTAGGTCACTTGCACAAGATGAATCAGATTTTCTAATTTCCTTCCACCTCATCTTTATAAATAACATATCTATCTATCTATCTGCACACACGTGTATATGTATAAATGCTTTGCATACAGAAGTTCATGAAATACAAAAAACTAAAATTGTATGTCCAGTTCTTACAGAGTAAGTCACCTGTAAATTTAGAGATCAGAAGACAAAACTTAAATAGTTCTTATCCATTGATATGATATCTACTCAAAGGACATCGTTAGAGGTTTCTTGTTGTTTGTTCTTTTTGTAACCTGATGGTGAGAACTCCCAGATCTTCTGACAGAAACACAGGAACTGCAAGTAGGCATTTGTTTTCCTGGCAGATCTATTTCTGTTGTCCTGAGGGAAATGAAAGAACAGATAGCTGATAACTTGTCACCTTGACTAATTGCTTATTGCATTTTTCTCCATATTGCATATATAATGTTTTCTAATAATTATTTTTTCTTTCCTTCAGTGCTTACTAAATCCCTTGCAAATGGCTCTTTAGCATAAGTGAAGAGTGCATCAGTAGGATGGCATTTGAGATAAAGCTTTTTACCTTTAGCAGTACGTTTTGCTTGACAAAATAAGTGAGTTGATTTATTGATTGTTTTTTTAATTTAGGCAATTACACTTCTAACCGAGCTAATCAGAGAGAACTTCAGAAACAGCAAATTGAAGCAATGCTTTCTACCAGCACTTGGGGAGCTGCTTTACCTCATAGCCAGCAAGGTAAGATCCTTACAAAGCGATCCTTACAAATTTGGCAAATGTGCAAAAATTTCCCATGGAAAACTAGACCAAAAAATCAAATTACTTAGTCATTTGTATAGTCAACAGTTTTTTGTCCTGCCTTCTCTAATACTTATTCTACTTTAAGAAACATGCTAATCCAATAATTTACTCCCTCTGAGGCTTCCAAGTGTAGAATTTTAACTTCATAAAAGGATTTAATCAACCACCATGAACACTGCTGGCCTCCAAATGGCAGATCTAAGTGTTCAAACATCTAAGCTAGAGATGTTGATTAAATAGGATGTATGATGACAGTCTATAATATCAATAAATTAATATATTAGTGTATCTATATGTCTAGTCCATATTAAATCTTATTTGTAGCATGGTTGGATTCCCAGCACAGTGGGAAAGGAAATGAAATTATCTTGACTAATTTCAAATGGACTTGTGTTTATTCCTGATTAAAACTGATTTAAACCTTCAGTCTAGAAATAGTAGATTTGCATTAAAAGTAATCAGAGGTTATTTGTAGAAAAGAAATACTGTCAATATTAAGAATTGGAGTTGACAGATCCTTTAAATTATCACATTTGTTTTTCCTTATTCTAAGAATAAAATATTCTTTTACTTAACAGAAACAAGTGTCTTCAAGCAGAAAAAGTCTAACCTTGGCTTCTCTGAAGCCTTTGTATTATCTGCATCATCTAATAGCTCTGAATGCTGACATGTTAGTTTAACAAGGCAGTTGGTAATGGAGCAAAAGTGGCAAATGAATCATTGCTTTGGCTTTAGTTATGTCTTTCTGCTGAATTTCCAGGTTTTATTTTCTTTATCCTCTAGGTCCTTTGCATGTTCCACAAGATGTAGTGGTTGCCTTGGTTTTTGTAGAATAGCAAGCATTGTCCTATTTTTGTTGGACAATTGCCAAAGTATTTGGCAAATACATACTCACAGAACTTATAATGTGAAATTATGTTCTGAAAAATGCACCCACAATCACAGTTTATATGTTTTAATACTTGCTGGGTTTCCTCAGGAGGAAAGATTTGTACCTGCTATCATCAAACAAATGAACTTAAAACTCTAACTTGAAAATTATATTTGGCAGCATTATTTTGCATGGCTTGATTTTATTTTGAGATTAAACTCTGATAGCTTGAACAATTCTGTTAACACTGGTTGTATAACACCAGAATGATTTGAATGGATTTTTTCCATCTGAAAATGTGACCTGATAAATTTTTCAGTCTGTGTATGAATTTCACAATGTTTGAAGCATTACAACTTGCATATAAGTGGCAACTCTGTCACATTTCAAGGTTGGTTATATATACATACACACACAAATATTAATGGGTTGCATTATGTTATAGCTAAGAAATTAATAGAGTGTAGGAACAAATATTTGGACACGTATGAACTCAAGACACTATGTCTTGGTAAAATTTCAAAAATATCAGTGTGATTTGTATGCTTGGAAATATAAACCATTCTGTTTTTTTTAAGAAAATCAGTTTTCATTTTTCTATTCTATATGTATTTAACTTCAGAATACTGTAGTGTTGTAGGCATTTTTTTGCTTATTAAACTGCTGAACAGTAGGGCTGAATGACCTTGCCAAGATCATATAGCAAGTCAGGGGTAATAGAATAAAAGAAACCAAAAAGTTTATTCCCAACTTATATCTTTAAACAGCAAAGCCTTATGACTTGACTAATAAAGAAAAATAAATCATAACTGCATCTAATTAATTAAGGACTATACACTTGTTTTTTTTTGTTTCCATCCATTTTGTGCTTTCTTTGGCCTGCTTGATTGTTTTATCAAACTGCTAAATATTTTCATTTAAGCTGTAAGTTTTTGAGGGCATGGCTGATTTTATTTATTCATTTATTCCCTCTGGGGTTTTGTGAAGTGTTTCTAGGTCCAGCAACAATTTTTATATGAAATAATGGTAAAGATTATTTCTTTTTCATGTGGACATTTGTTAAATCATAAATTATCAAATAGTCCAAGTTCAGCTGTTTAGGTGCAGGATGATTAATGAAGTAAAATACAAGATCATTGTTTGCACTTCAGTTGCTTAGAAAATACTGGGAAATGTCCAGATAATCATAACGGCCCTGCGCAATCCTAAATTCTGATACTGTGTGTGTACTTGCTTATGAGATCTCATAAGTAAGATCTTACACTCCATCTCTGCATTTTTATTCCAAACAGAAGCCAAGAGCATGTCACAAGTAGCATGAGCAGACTCCAGGGAGCATGTTCTCATACTCTTGAGTGGATTGCCTTGGGGGAAAACTTTGAGGTTCTATGTAATATTTTTATTAATTTTATGTTGTTTGTGTTATTAGGGTGCAGAACCTAAAGTTGAATCAAAATCAACATGGGCTATGAGCAAAAAGTAGGAAGATTCCCCAGTGTTTGGTGATATATTTAAGTTTATTAAGTTTCAAATGCTGTACGTTATGTTATGTAATTAAGAACAGTACTAAGGTTCATACTCATTTTGCCTTTTAAAATTTCTAAATAGAGATTAAACCTTGCAGAAAGTCTTTTATCAGTTTGAAGAATGAAAGAACTATTAATGTTTTAGGATTGCACAATTTCTTAAGGCTTTTTGCTTTATATCCTTTAATATGTATGGTTACAAAAGACCTTGAAAGAATTACTGGTTAAATTAGGTGAATACAAAGGGAAGCAGACCCATGCCAGTTCCACCATAGATTATCATTTTAACTCTGTTTTGACTCCTAGTCTTGTTCTACCTCTTCCAGATAGAAAAGATTCCACTTTTGCCTGTTTGAAAGTAACCTGCCTTTACTTTCTTGAAACTTGGGCTGTGTTTTCTTAAACAAAGTGCCTTGGAAGGCAAATGGTGATTACTTGTCAGCACATTCTTACTCAGAGAAGATGTAGGAGATGGAATGAAGTGGATTTGATGTCCAGCCACTCTTGTTATTACTGTTTATATTTTCCCATATATCCTATTATATCCCCTATATCCTAATACAAACCTAGCAGAAAAAAAGCTTACAAATGGGATATTTAACAGACTCATTTTCTCTATGGCTATATGTGGCAAATAAAGTTTTGTTTTCAATAAAAAAGGAAAATTAATTTTACTAGACAATTCAGTAATAGTCTTCCCTGCTAATGTGCCATGCTTTAATTAAAGGCCTGAAATGCTCATATCATATATGTTGAATTGCACTGTAAGCCACGTAGAAATCAGCAAATTTAGAAAGTATAATTTATTTCTGCATCATTAACCCCTACTTTGCCTATCCTATCCCTTTTATTAAAACCAGTTAATTAGAATGCTAAAAATAATTTGTTAATATAATTAATAGAGTTCAAGAATTGTGTAATTTCTGAAGAAATTACTGTTTGTCATCCTTTGCCTATTGTTTCTCATTATTTCATGGCCCGTCATCTTCACACCATCTAATGCCTACTATTTCTCACTTTCTTTCCCAAAAGAGGCTGTATTTTTCTGTATTTTTTCCTCTTTCTAATAGCTCTGTGTTACTAGCCTGCATATGGAAGTTGTTGCAGTTAAATCTCAGTGATATGCAATTGTCCTCTTTTAAATTTAAAATTTTACAATAGGCTATTGCAGGGACAGAGGGATGTGAAGTTCGCTTGTAATGGAAGAATTAAGCCCTTCTTCAACTAGTAGTGAATTAGCCTAACAGGGTGATTTCAAGGAAATATACAGTAAGATCTTGAAGCAGTGTTCATATATACTGAAGGCTATACCATACAGTAAATTTTCTTAAACACATGGTATCTCTTTGTATGACTGAGAATTTTTTTCAAAAGAAAGTTGACTTTTTTTCTTTTTACCTACCAAAAAAGAATAATTTTGATTTTAAAGACAAGCATTTCTACTCTTGATAGTCAGTTATCTCTCCGAAGTACTCAAAATGGTTGAGAGGAATGAAAGAAAAGACACTTTTTTTTTGTCTGTGTGAATTAGAATGAATTGATGAAATGCAGAAATATTAGGAAAAACACTGTTATGGATTTTGGAGACTACTTAAATAAGCTAATAAAATATCAATCTCTGTGTTGCACATGAAATAGTAACAATGTCCTGAAATTTACTATATTTGATTGCATATGTTAATCTGAAATGTGTATAATACGAACCTTATTAAGAACATGTTACCCATTTTTTATGTGACTGAGATTGTTGTGATTTTTTGATTTAATCAGTTGTGCCATTGGCTTCATTTCAGGAGGAAAAAGGGGAGTACCCCAGGGAATGCTGGGCTGTTCCCTCAGCTGCTTACACTGTGCTAATGAGGTGTCTTCGGGAAGGGGTAAGGCTCTTTCATGGTCCTCAGTAGAATTTCTCCACAGTAATAACCCTTTAGGCATTGTGTGAGGATTGTAGCCTGCAGCATTGCAGTACCTTGTCAACCAAGCATTGCTCTTGAATTTAAATAATCATAAGACCATGACCTAAGAAGGAGATTAATGCAGTGTTGTTCTCTGTACATTCGGCATTTATGTATTGCTGCTTGTGCTGGGGGAAATGGGACAGTAAATATAAATTACTGTTAATAAATGTGAAATTTATTAATGATGTAGGCATCTTTTGAGAAATGTTCTGACAGTTTGTGCTGTCCTCTTGCAATTTAATTTTCATATATCTTTGTAAATCTTTGAGCATGATTTAAGTTTCTTTCTTGAAGTGGATGATACACAGTTTTTAAAAGCTGCATTGTTATCCTACTGAATTGTCAGTATTCTTTTCAGGCAAAAATGTAGTAATTAGGTTTATTCTCATACATATGCTTTACTATGTTCTTCATTGGTTTTGGTGATGGCTTAGCTGTGCTAGAAGAAGGGAAGAAAAATATGCATATAGTTCCATTCCAAAAATGAAAAAGAATTGAGTGGAGGGTTTACATTCACTGTTTGCATGAGACCACTTTATTTTTGCCCAAGGCAAAGCTCAAGGCAGAAAACATGTCAGAGGTTGCTAGAATTTGGAAAGCAAGAGGAAATACCTTTTTTTCTTCCTTTTTGAGCTCTTTATTGCCTACAGATTGTGACTAATAAAGGAAGAGCCTAGATGCATTTTAATATCTTCAAACCTTCACGTGACCAAGAACACAGAACTGAGTTTGTATTGTGGATGATTTCCAGCTCATAATTAGAGTAAGATGTCACTCTGAGGCACAGCAGTGAGATGCTATTTAATTATAAATTTTGTAATGGAAGACCTGCTGTTTCTGAATATACAGTGTGCAGAAACTAAATTAAGACATCCATAAGACACTAATTTATTCCTATAAAATAAAATAATTTCTTAGTCCTGAAACATGTCAAAATTTTCTTAATAACTTATCTTGATACATTTTTTTCTTGAAAAAATGACACAAAATAAAAGTACATTTGCCATGCAATGGTTCAAATTAAATTTAATTAAGCATAAGTTTAAAATTATGTGTAGGCTAGCCAACTACATCTGTGCACTTCTATACTTTCTGTTTGTGAGGATGCTGGTTTTTAATGAAGAGATAAATATTTTTAAAACCTGTTTGAAGCTGTAAAACTATACAAGACTTGAGGATGGAATGGGCCTCTGGAAGTCATCTAATCCAATCTCCTGTTGATAGATCAGGTTGCTAAGGAACATGTCTATTTAAGTCTTGAATGTCTCTAATAGCTATGGTCCCGCAATCTCTGTCAGCAGTGCCTGCACCTCCTTCACAGAAAAAAGTTTTTACTTGTTTATGATTGGAGTTTTCACTCCTGGCCATTGCCTCTTGTCCTGTGGCTATGCAGCTCTGAAAACGTTTGCCACCGGCTTTTCTTTATTACAAGTACATAAGCTTTTCATTCTTATATTAATAATTTTAAAAAATACTTAATTACATAATAAATTAATTGTAATTGTTCTAAGCCCAGTTGTGAGTTAAGTAAATTTTACATCAGGATGTTTTCTGAAGTGTTTATGGGCATATTGTCTCAGTATGTACAAAAATGGCAAACTAACATTTAGTAATAATGTCTGAACTACCTCAGTGCATTATAAATACTCACTTCTAGTTATAATTTCCAATTAAGAAGCTTTATTTGATGTATTTAATAAAAATTCAAGAAAATAAATCTAGTTCATGTCATTCAGTACTATGGTATATATAGTTTTGAGTTTTGTAAGCTAAGTTCACTGTTCTTGAGTTTTGTTATGAACTACTCTGAAGTGTTCTTGGACTTCTGAAGTTTTATAAGATTTGTCATTATCAAAGCAGAATTGCCCTCTAAAACAGAACAGTAGAACAGGAAGAAGTTTGAAATATATGTGTGTCCCTTTTATTTGCCTATAAAGGAACAAAATGTTCAGAAAATTCAGGTAGTGTCATTTCCACATATCTTCTGTGCCTGAAAATCTAACAGTGACAAAAAAAGTGTATGTGTCAGTGAAAAGAGTTTTAGGGTGATAGAAGAAGATTGGGAAAGTCTTTTATCTGTAGGGGAACACAAGTTCAGATTTCCTGCATTTCAGTGTTTTTAACTTGAGATAGAAGCTGATTTTCAACTCAGACAAAGAACAGTTGCTTTCAATTATGTGTCAAAATAAGGGAATTGGTAAACTCATAAATAAGTAGATGATAGGCTTGATTTGACATGTTTAATCTTGGTATAATGTTGTGGTCTGTCAGAATGGATATAGTAAACATTCCAATGTTTATTTGCTAATCTTTTTCAACAGCTAATCTGTTTCCAACAGTGAAACAAAATGCCTGTTCCAGGCATCTGTATTTGTTTAAGTCCAACTTCTAAATGTTTGTGTGCAATCTCTAAGATAGGAAGGTCCTGATTTCTCCCGCAAAAGTGTCTAGCTGTTAGAGTTCCTATGTTAGCCAGTCATGGAAGATACTTTCTGTTTCAGAATGGATATTCCTATTTAATATTGAGTACCTATTAGTAATGTGAAAACCATTTTCCTTTTATGTATTTTGCTTCATTTGTTCAAAACTGCTTAATTTGTTCAAAAAACCCTGTCCGTACATCCAGGGTCGTCCCAGCCCAGGTGCAGAATCTGGGACTTACCCTTAAACTTCATATGGTTGGTGATTGCCCCGACCTCTTAATTTGTTGAGGTCTCTCTGCAGGGCCTCTCTCTCTTCAATGGGGTCAACAGCTGCTCGCAACTTAGTTCCATCAGTAAACCTACTTTAAAAGGATCATAAAATATTTTATCCTAACTTCTAATAAAATGAAGTTATGCTATTTTTGGTAGTATTTTAGTTAGTGTTGTAGATGTCGGCAAACCCAATGGGAAGAATGATGATATCTGACTTATTTCAGAAGGCTGAATGATTTCTTTATTGTAATTATGCTATGATACATTAATATACTATATAAAAGAGGATACTAAAAACTACATGCTACTCTGTCTAACTATGATATCTAACTAACTCACAACTTGTGACCCTGTTCTCGAGTCCAGACACAGGTGGATCCAATTGGCCATCAGGCCCAAACAATCCACCGTGATCCAACCAGGCATTCGCTCTAGGTAAACAATTCTCCAAACACATTCCACGAGAGAAAAACAAGGAGCAGAAATAGAAATTGTTTTCTCTTTCACTTCTCTCTGTGCACCTTTATAAAAATCCTGAGAGAGAGAGAAATGTGCTTGCCACAAGTTAGCATAGAGACTGTAACTTCAGTGCTTCCAAAATGTTTGCTGCACTGTTAAATTTATAACAGTCAGTAAAAATATCCAGTAGATTCAGTTATTTCAAAAACAAGGAAGTAGATTTTTTTATGATGTTGATTCTCACCCCCCTCCCCCCAATTAAAATGTAAAGACTTGATTAAAAGGAGTTTTCTTTCAGTAATTTGCAACTTTTTGTCCTTCTGGCATTTGCATTTTCATTCAGGGCTCTTTTTCATTTAGCATCTCTGAGTTCACTGGAAACAGATATATCTGCAAGTGTTCAACATGACTGAAAATTAGGAGCTCTAAGTGTGCTTTATAAAACTAGTTGAAATCTGAACCTATTGAAAATAAAGTACGTGCTTCTTCTTTTTTACAGTTCTATTCATAGTTTTAGATTTCATTCAGTTCATGATGTGAACAGAGGCTTACTGATATATGAAACTGCTTTAATCATATCTTGAAGATCCATTTCTGTTCACTAAAATAGCTTATGTCCTGGTAACATCACTGGATGACTACTTTAGTTAAGAGGCCAAATATTAGTTTCGATCAGACTTCCCTTGCAGTCAGCTAATTAAGCAGAACATGGTACAAGTCTTGTTGCTTAGATAGTGCTCAGGAACAGATACCAGAGGAGCTGAAATGGAGGGTCGCAGGTGGCAGCATCATTGAGCTTTTAGAGCACAGTGATGATGCCTGACCATTTTCTAGTCAAAGTAGCAGGACAATCTGGAACAAGGCATAACTCATCCCATCAGTGGCTGAAAGGAAATAAAGCACATCTTCAGGACCAGATTTTGCAAAGAAAAGCTGTAATTGCATCTGGAAATCTGTGAACATTAGTAATCCACTATATATTGCTTTGATTGTGATTAATTAATGGGATTATAGTTCATTTATTAAGTGTTTATGCCTGCTTAAATTAGGAGTAGAGTCCCAATTGGCAATCTTAATAATCACTTCATATGTAAGGGAGTGGATATTCAATATCTACTTTTCCTTCTGTAGAAGGAAAAGTTGATATTGAATATATATATATATATAAAACGTATACTTAATGAAGTATAAGTTCTCCCCTTCTGCAAGGCTTTTGTAGTACTGTCTGAATGGTTTCATTATCGTTCACAGTTGTTGGTGGCTCTATTGTAAAGATAATTTTCAGAAATCCTAAGCTTAGTAGGCTAAAATAGAAATCAGTTTAAGAAAGAAATAAATTAGATATTGTGATGAATTATTTGTGAAGCCAGACTATAAGGACAATTTGAATTATAAAAATTATGTTAAAATTAATTCTTGCTGAATTCAAGATGCTATTAAAGATGTTGAAAGGCTTCACTTTTTTTGTAGTTCAAGACTGAGATGAGGTGAGGCAATGCACAGCCAAAATAACACCAGAGATGTATCTTCCAGTTCTGTTAAAGACTCTGATTTTAAGTGAAAATTATTTGGTTAGTACTAGAAATATGAAGGATTCAGAATCTCTTATGGAAATTTAGGACTTTTTGTAATCAATGGGACTTAATAATTTATCTTACGCATTGGTCAAGATTGTCTGCTTAGAAGGGAGTTATGGAACAACTTAATTTGCAAGAAGTCTTTATTCAGAAAAGTCAACAAATCCTAGGATAAAGACAAAGAGGGTTTAATGTAAATTGTTTTTCGTAATGTAACTGAATATTTCATATCTGTCTATTCAGGGCATGTTCTAATGATGAGTGTTGACACAAATTTGTTCATTTATAAAGCACTGATCATGGAACACCTCTAACATAGCAAAAGCTTTTCATTTGTAATGACTACATTTAATTTGGGGTGATTATTTGTAGATGAAAGGTTTTGTATTAAATTGTCTTTGCAATAGAAGAGAAAGTTGGGGACGTAGGATCTGTCAATGTAACTTTGTCATCAGGTGAGGTTTCTTGAATACTTACTTTTGCAATTATCAAAAAGAATTAAGAAACCACACCAAGACAATATACATTGAATAAAATGTGGACATAGGCAGTAATTTACAAAGAAATTAGAAACATTTGCAAATGTGCTTTCCTCCTTCTCCTTCCTATAGGAAGAGCGGGTAGTGAACCATATAGCAGCAAAGATAATTGAAAATGTTTGTACTACTCGTTCATGCCATGCACAAGGATTTATTACAGGAGAAATTGGACCTGTCTTGTGGTACCTTTTCACACATTCTACAGGAGATTCTTTGAAGATAACTCCAATTTCGGTAAGGAATTTCATTGAAAAGCCTTCCTAACTGGAACTGAAATATACATGAGCATGTTTGCTGTATGTCTGTGGTTTTTATATTTCAGACTATATTAAAATGTATTTGAAAAATTTCTGAAATTGAAAAATGCATTTATTACAGTTCAGTGGTTATGAATAGTTCTTGTGATTCATCATTTTCCAGAACATATATTTCCTTATGCTGGTAATAATGAGTTATGTTTAAAAAGTTTAACTTTCCAAATAATCTATTTGGAAAGTTTCAGTTTGCAAAACTGAAATTTATCTTTTTCGATGATGTTTCAAATGAGAATTGTTTATTCTCTTTATCAAAGACTTGTTTAGAAGACTTAGTTGAATGAATCAAATTTCTTTTTATAAAATTGTTAGGGCCTAGTCTTTGCCTGGAATTTTTAAGGGAATATAGAATGATAACAAGGCAAATACCACGCAGGCAGAAGGTTTGAAACAAAAGGATTTATGAGGTAGAAAATACTTAGCAGGACTGTGAGTTTAACCATATCTCTTGGACTTTTTACAAGAACATGTAGTGACTGGATATGGGGGGATGGATTCAAACCAAAAGAAAATAGATTTAGATTAGATATTGGGGGAAAATTCTTTATTGTGAGGATGGTGAGGCATTGGTACAGGTTCCCCAGAAAAGGTGTGGCTGCCCCATTCCCTGGCAGTGTTCACAGCCAGATTGGATGGAGCTCTTGCTTTCCAAATGGAAAATGGTAGTGTCACAGCTGCATCAGTATGCACGTAGACACATCTAGCATAAAGGCAATAAAAGAGAACAAAATAAAATTTCATTTGAAGTGTGGATGAAGAGGTAAGTGGTATAATAAATTTTTAATTTTTAAAAATATGTCTATTTTTTGATTTTTTTATCTTAGTGTATATTTGTGGCAGAGTCTTGCCTGCAATATAAACAGCTCAAATATTGGGAAAATGTCTTGACATTTTAGAACAGGAAACCTATTTAGTAAAATAAAAACCTTTGCTCTGTAGCATCTAAAATTCTTGGCAAAAACATTCTTAGAACTTTCATGGGCACAGAATAATCTGTCTCTAAATATGTAAAGTATATGTGTGAGTCTGGCTATTAGGCTACTTTTTTTATGAAGGGTCTTTTTGAAAATTCACCCATTTGATCTGTGAATTTTATGCTTGGATCACAACTGCATGTATGGGAAAAGACTGGAGATAAGAGTTATGACTTTACTTACAGAGTTTTTAAAGTAGCCTGCTCGATCCTCTCTCCTATCACTACTTTTACTGTAAGGGTACCATGTACTTTCTAAGGGCATCATGTACTTTCTATTCTTGCCAATCATTAGACTGGGCAGTTGTTACTTGTTTGCTACTAGGTCATAGTATTTTATTTTTTTTAAATATCTTTCAACTCATGCTGAAAGTTCCCTCTTGTTTCTCTGCTATCTGCTTGGAGAACTTTGCTTCATCATTTACCATTCCCTTGATTCCTACAGCAGACTCCTAGACCCTGCTCCATTTGTAGGGGCCAGTTGGCCAGTTATGCCTGCCTTGTGTACCACAGCAAACAGCATATTCTGGAAAACATGTCTGTCTCAATGGCATTCAGACACTGAGCTAAAAGAGATCACAGGAGGAACTATTGGTGGGCCTTTTCTTTTTTTTTTTCATTTTCCCCTCCTGAAAAGTCAATTTCTTCTTGGACAATACAGTATGCTTGAGGTGGGCAGAGCTTTTTTCCCTGCTCAGTAATATGCAGACATTACATATCTAATTGTCAAGAATAAACTTGTCATCGGTGGAGATTCACTATGGCTTTCTGTAGCAGCGGGCTCAGAGGTTACTGTCATCAATGCCATATGGTTTGCTCACCTTGCCCTTGGATGAGTGTCAAGAGACTATGAGAGGAGTGGGTTGTTGTTTGTCCCTCTGTACCCTCTGCTTCTTTTGAGAACCCAGGTCACTGGATCCTTCCAAGGCTGTAAAGTACAGGTGAATCACTAAGAAGCCTTTTCTTTGTCATAGTATTTGTGCTATGGGTATCTAGCCTCTTCTAAGTACTGCTGATGAGAAAATTTTCTTGATGGAAAAACTGGGAGGTTGTAAAAAATGTGTAAGAGGAAGCTAAAACCTGAAAAGCTTGTTGTAGCCTAGTTTGCTCCCTTTTCCCCCCCCCTTTTTTTATTCCTCTTTGTGTCCCTTGATAGCTACCACCATGTACTAGTCAGTGAGGCTTTATTAATTGCTCAGTGCAGTTGGAGAGTGCTGGTGTTTGTGTAATCTCTTCCAAGTGCGTAGACTGAAAGCACCACAGATTGTGAGTTCCTCAGTTCCTCTGCCTCTTGTTCCTGTAGGTGTGATACAGCAGCTTGATCTTTATGGGTTTCTTGTTCAGCTAGGCCTTTTAAGTGCAGTGAGTTTTACTGCAATATTTATACTCCAAAGTTGAATCATTTGGACCAGTCATGGGTTGATACTGGGACTTGGAATGACATTGGTTTTGCCAAGCTCTTACATCCTGATACTTTTTCTTGTGTTTGAAATCTTTGTATTATAAAACTAACTAGTCTTCAGAAGCTACTCTAGAAGTCTTCTTGCAGATGACATCTTTTAGGATGAAGCAGTGTGTTTTAGGAGGTCATAATAGCTGCAATTACCGGAATTTCCTAGAGAAACTCAGCTGATTTGCAGGATATCCTTTCAATAGCAATTGACAATCTAAGTAAGAAAGATGTTTTTTATCATTCTGTTACCTTTTCTTTCTCAAAGTTGCTTAGCAATGTGTGCTTGGATGTTGAGGCCAGCATTTTAAAAAGACAACCAAGTTGAGTGTGCACACTGACATCTGCTAAGATAAAAATTTCTTCAAAATTTTTTGCATATCTGTGGTATAAATGTACATCTGGACAATAGAAACAAACCCATAACTGTTCCCAACTACTGTTTGTGTCCTGTGAAGGCAATAGGCTTACTGAAGATCATACTTTTCCCTTGTGTACTTACTGAAGTTTCAGTCATGCTGGAGGTAGGGCTTGTTCCAAATTCACATATTGGAGAGCTCTGAATGAAAGCAGCTGTGAGGAGCGTTGCAAGAGTAAGACACGTTTACTGTTTGTTATCCTTGGTGAAACTGCTTTCTTCTAATTTTTCTGGTCTTCATGGAAATTATTGCTATCCGTGTAGCTGAATCCATCTCCTTTTTTCAGTCAGATCATTTTACACAAGTGTTCTTGGGTCTGAATGGGCTCCTGGATTTTTCCCACTCTTGTGGGAATTGTTTCCTTTATCAGAAGACTGAAGTTTGATACTTTTATATGAAGTGAATTGAACAAGGAAGCTTCTAAAGTAGGATGCACTAAAGTGATACTTTAATGCTTTTGCTGCTTTGTAGTGAAATGCTAAAGTAAGAAGTAGGTAAACTTATTACTCAATGCCTGATATAAATCAAGGTTATGTATTAATGCTGCATTTAGATATATAATCGTCATCTGATAACAATCAATTGATATTGAAATCTAGTGCAGGAAGATATTTTCCCAGCTGAAGTTTATTTTAGTGGTATGCTAATTTAAAAAATAAAATACTAATGTATTCTCCAGTTATAGTGTACTGTATAATTTCTACATTCATTAAATTGTTGCTACAGATATATAGGCATTTTTATCCTGCATGATCAAAAAATTGACATCATCAGTGTCCTATTTAATTTTATTATGCAGTCATTCCTGCCTTATTTGAATGTATCCTGAAGAATTTGTTCTTAACTGACATCTATATTGAATGTAAAAATACATTTCTGTTAAGAAATACATCTGTCATATCTTTACTTAGTTAGGAGTCTGTCTGCAAAGTGTATCAGCAGTAAAGGACTATGGAATTCTACTTATGATTATTTCAATCAATAATAAAAATATATCAAGAAAATTCTCTCTTTAGTCTCTGGAGTCAAGAAATGACACTTTACTTTGTCCTGCCTATCAGAGGTGGCAAATGGGGATTGTGTCTCAGTATTTTTTTCTCACTTTGGAGTCCAACATGCCTCAGGTAAATATCACAGATTTTGCCTGTAGGAAAGTTGTGTCTTTTTATCATTTTGCTAGACTCAGAAAAAAAAAATCTGTAAGATGTCACAGTGATATTCTGACAAGCTCAGCAGCAAGAAGAATATTTCTTTCCAGTACACTGAAAGTTTTTTTTAATTTAAAAAAAAAATGACTTAAAATTAAAAAAAGACTTTAAATGACTTTAAAATTCTCTCAAATTTTAAAAGACTAGGAGATAAGATATCTCCTATTCTAGGAGATAACTTTTTCTGATGGAAGAGAAGTAACAAAACATAAGCCACTTAAATGGAAACTAATTTGAGAAAGCTCACACAGTCTTTTTGGGGATTTGGTTTCTTTTGTTATTTTCTTAAGTAATTGGTATTGAATAGTTTCCTTCAGAGACTTGTGTATTGCAGATACTTTAGTGCATTCATTCTCAGTCTTGAGAGTCATGGAAGATATCCTGAAAGGGTGAATGTTACCCAGTCACATGTAGCCTGTAGGACTAGAAGGATGTGGCAGAGATGTTCATAGAAACCTGGAGTATCTCAAGTTGGAAGTGACCAATAAGAATCATGAGGCAAAGGTTGGAGCTGCTGAGAAAAAAGGTGCTGGTTAAGGCTGTGCAGAGAGCAGGGGTGGAGAAGCCAGTTCCAGCAGAGGTTCTGCTGAAGCCTTCCTCTCACTAAGAACATTTCATGTTTCAAGAACTGCTGCCTGGAGATGAAGGTGTGAGCTCTACTCTTACATCTGTCATCATCCATTTCCAGTTCCTGCTCCACCAGCTTTTGACCTATCTCTATCTGTTTTCTCCCACGATGGGATCTACTGAATTGATTTAAAGTGCTTTGTACTCTATCCCACATTTCAATTCTATCTTCTGCTTTTCGGCTGAAGTGTTAGGTTCATTCATACAGCAGCGCATTCTGTGATATACAAACTAATGGGAATTTAAAGCTTCTCCCCTTGGCTATTGGTGGGCTGGAGCTTTTCTGCTACCTCCAAAACTGCAGTATTATACTAGAAGACAGCCTATGATGTCTTTCCTATGAGATTTGCCTGGAAGTAATCGGATGGCCACCTTTGTTTGGCAAGGTATGTAGCGGAGATCTAAGGCAGTGGAAAATCTGCACACACCATGTTAGCACACCGAGTTAGCTCCATGTTGCTTTGGCACAGCCTGTCCCTAGGTCCCAGCAGTTCATTGCTAGTACAACCCTCAAGGATGTTTTTAGTGAATACACATTTTGCCCTGCCCACTCATTTTGAAAACTCTGAATAGAGGTAAAGAGCTGGATTGTATCCTGGGGGAAATAGAGCATGCTGTACTAAGGAACTGAGATTGACTGTCTGTGTTTAAAAAGAGAGTAAAATAATAATAAAAGAAGAAAAGTAAAAGGCTGCAATTTATGTGGTTCCTGGACCAGAAAGGACAAGGAAGAACAGGAGCAGAGTAGATGAACAGCATCAATGAAATGTCTGTCAAGTTTGTGATTTACTGTCTTTTATGTCTTTTTTCTTCTTTTTCCTTCTTTTTTAGTTTGTTTTGAGTAATGTTTCTAAGGGCACCGGTGAACTGGACAGTTTCTGGTGTTCTTACATGGAAAGCTTTTCTCTGGTGGTAGTATTCTGTGTAATTGACTATAGTTTCTCTTAAATGAGACCTTATTATTGAGTGCACACCAAGTAAACAGCAATTTCTAAGTATAGCTGGTCTGAAGAGAATGAAGAAATCATAAATACTACTTATATTTCACAAAAGGGAGTCACCTTCAGAGTTTTTCCTGAAAACCAATTCAGATTTTCATGTGAATCTGATATTTGACATAAGCTGTTCTTCTATGCTAACAGTATATCCTGGCCAAAGAAAAAGAAATTTTTAATGTTTAAAGAGTCTTATTTTCTTTATCTGGAGAGAACAAATGCAGTTATGATATCTTGAAGGTTGCATTTTTGCAGGTATTAAAAAGAGATTGATTTGGAAATTAGGCCACCCTGAAGATTGTTTGGTAATGTTTGCTAAGAAATAGCTAAGTTAGTAGACACTAGACAGGTTTGTGCTCGCTTTACTGGAGCATGGTCACTACCGAATTTTCTATTAAAAGTATTTTAATCACTGATACTTGAAAATCAACCGTTTGGAGAATAGCTTGCAAGTTAATTATACTAATCACTGTTTCCTAATAAGTACCTAGATCTGAAGTAGTATCTAGAACTAAGGATAGACTTTAGACACTGAAATACTACATACCTCATTATTGTCCATGAGCAGGGAGAGAGAAGTTACCCACCTTTATGGGTGCCCATAAATTCTGTGGCATGTGCTATGTCTGTATTTTCTCTCCCTGTTCTCCTTTCTAGTACAGTGTTATCTGATGCTGTTTGTATTCCATGCTTGACAAAAGACTCAAGCATGGGCTGTGATGGTCCATCATTTTTGTTCTCTAGAGGAAAAGAGTAATGTGACTTTTTGATTTGGATGTTTATGTATGAAATATTTGAATTTCAGCTGCACAGAGTGTATAGCAATGTATTTAGAAGAATTCCAGGTCTCTAAAAATGTGGTTTTTTCCCCTAATATTTATCTTAAAAATGAATCTGTATGCCTTCCTTATATTCCCAAACTATTGGAAAACTCACAACATGCTTTTATTTTCCAGTATTTTTCTTGAAATAATAGTCTCATTAATTTATTTTTTTTTTCACTTCTGTAGGCTTTGTGCAGAATTACTCGTTCCTCACCTAATGCTTTCCAGAGTGTCATTGAAAAAGTGGGATTAACAGCTGTACTAAATTCCTTGGCAAATGGAATATGCAAAATTCAGCAGTACATGCTCACGATGTTTTCGGCAATGTTGTCATGTGGGATTCATCTACAGAGGCTAATTCAAGAAAAGGTTTGAATTCAGATTAATAATTTACTGGCGTGGAATTTAATGAACTGAAAAGTTTAAATTAGTGATTTTGGGTTTTCAAAATACATCTCAATGACATTTGCATATCTGAATAACAGGAAATGAGGAATGTGTTTCTTTTATATTTCTATTTGCTTAAAATCTAAATTATAAGGGGTATAGTTTTTCTTTCTCTCATGGATCATCGAGAAATGGTACTAATGGGTGTTTAAATTGTTCCTTCAGCTAGGATTCAATCAATCCAGAATACCCTAGCCTGACCATAACTGATAATGGGCCCTAAGGAAAATCAGTAATGAATCAGTAAGGACAGCTATTTTACATAGCTCTCTTAGACATTTAAAAGAGAAAATTAGGAGTGTTCTGATTAAATCTGATACTGTACTTTATGCTCTCCTTAAAGGACCTTAAGTCAATTTGTAAGTGAAATATCTTGCAGGAATTAGCATTTTAATACCATAGGTTTTTCTTTTTAGTGTCACTGAATAAAACAACTGGTTTTGGTTTATGTGTAATATAATTTTTGGTAGAAGTGGTTAAAAGTTTTCTATTTGGATCCCCAAATTATTTTGTATTTAGAGAAAAAGTGTTTCTTTTTTGGCAGTGCATCTGCATAGTTCATAAATGAAAGTAATAATCTCCCTCTGTTTTGAAAGGATAAAAACCACAAAGAAAGAGGCAACTATAGTTCTTGTTTTCCTCAGATACTCCATTGTAATGTATGTTGTAATCTGAAAATCATCTTGATTATAATAATCTGTTGGGCATTAGTTGAGTTTTATTTCCCTACCTATTGTTTTAACAATTATATTTAAATTAAAACATAGTCACACCTGTGTGGCCTGAAATCACTCATTCTCTTCCTAAAATTAATTTCTGTACCATGTCAGAATTGCCAGTGTGTTTTTTTGAGTGCATGTCAACTGGCCTTAAACTTTCCAGATCCCACAGCAACAGCACTAACAGGTGGTAAATTGTCCTGTAGTGCTGCACTAGCAGTGCACATTGTGCAACTCACTGTTGTTGGTTCAATTCCTGTGTGAGCCATTCACTTAGGAGTTGGATTTGACGATCTCTTCCAACTCAGAATGTTCTGTGATATGGAAATTAGATTGTAGGATTTTGGAAGCTGAAACTAAATTTCTATTTTTCTTGAATAGAATCTAAAAACACAAACATGCTTCTGTATTGAACTGCCAGGAGCTATCACATCACATGGAGTAATATTATTTTAGCTCTGAAAATAAAATTTAATAGTCCATGCACTTTTCAATATTTCATGCTCATGATGTACAAGTCCACCTTAATGAGAGAAGGGAAGAGTGAGTAGTGTTGGCCTACAGATTGTTTTGTGTTCTGTAAAATTCTTGTGTAGCTCAGCTTAAGAGGCAGAAGGACCTCAGTGTCACACAGAAGGTACTGACAAAGAAGTGACTGTTTAATATAGGTGCAAGCAACATATTAAAAGATACTTAAAGATATAAATTCAAGATGGACATAATTTAGCTTTGTGTATGTTATCTGGAAACACCATTAGCTTGTAAGACTTAAGACTGCCCTTGTTTTCTTCAGTCTTCAAGAAGAGTAGTAAAAACCAGTTACAAAACAAAAGCCAGAATTGCAGTTCTGTGATCATCTACACTAATGGAAAACTTCAGAGAGCCACAATAGCCAGAAGGGACTGGGTTTTGTCCCTCTCTGATATAGAGACTTTCCATTTTAGTTTCCTGTTTTGGAAACAAAATAGTAGAAATTATGTTTTTAAAATATAGCGTGGAAAAAGAACTCAAAATCAAGAATCTTGAATGCATTATAGCAGTAAATTAAAAAAAAACAAAAAACAAAACACTACTAATTACTTTCATCTGGCTGTCAAGATTCACCTTTAGATTAGGGAAAATCACTCACAGCTTTTTGAATGCAATTAGGTTCTTCCAAAGGTCAGATAATGTAGCAGGGTGTTTTTTATTTGGTTTCTTTCTTCCTCAAATAGTCATAAGTAAAATTATTCAAATAGTTACAGCAATATATTGTCACAACTGCATTGTAAATACATTATAAGCACTGTCCTCATATTTCAGTAACTGTTTTCAATTCTTTGTCTTTTACCTGAATGTGGAGAAGTAACTACCACTGTAGATGATAGTTTTGTCAATATCAGTATGAATGAATAAACAGATAAAAATATCTTTAGTAAAATCTTTGCAACTCCAAACTTATAATATGGAGATATTTGCAAAGTAGAGAAGGGAAATTTGAAAATACATAAAGGTGCAACAAATGTTTGCTATTGCAGTTTCTGTTCTTGTATAGTGTGATAGTGGTCTAGCTGTTTTCCTCTTGTGTAGCCAATTCAAAAACATCATTGCTTTTGTTTTAAACTTGCTTTGCAGTATTGCTCAGTGTATCCAATATAAAGTCAAAATCTTGTTGCAGTGTGTTCACTTGAAATGAAAGGACTGTCCTATCCTGCGGAGTCTCCATGGATACATCAAACATTTGCAGGGGAGGGAAGAAATACAGAACAGAGAAATGATAAATAATGTATTTGGCAGTATTTGAGTGATTTTTGGCTTTTCTGATACACTAAGGCCTGTAGGTCAGAAAAGATGTGCTTGAGATTTTCTTTGAATAAACTCATGCTGCTATGTAGTCCTCAAACCAGCCAGAAAAGCAAATTCCAACAGGTCACATTTATTTCTT
Organism: Anomalospiza imberbis; assembly: GCF_031753505.1. Lineage (NCBI taxonomy): Eukaryota > Metazoa > Chordata > Aves > Passeriformes > Viduidae > Anomalospiza > Anomalospiza imberbis. Next base: position 107,366,102 of record NC_089681.1, on the reverse strand, counting down.
AAACCAGATTATTAGAACATTCCCAGATAAGTCTGATTAACTTAATTTTAATTGTCTTAACCCATGTTAACCCCCACATGTAGCATTGAGATATTCTTGCTTTCCAGAGTATGAGGACTAAAAATAGATGTGCTTTGGCTTGTAGTCGCATGTGTCTTTGCCTTGTGTGTGGTCTATCAAGTCCATTTATGTTAGCACGGTCAGTGTTGCATTATATATACTCTTTGACTATGTCTGAGGTTTTATGGGATTTCTGAATGTAAAAACTTTGTTGCTGTTGTTGCTTTGGTTTTTTAACTAAAAAAAACCCTTGAAAAACCAAACCACAATTAAAATTCAACCTTTGCATTTATTAGATTGTAATTTAAGAACTTGACTGCTGCAAGTTCATACTGGAGGAGCTACAAGTCATGCTCTGTGAGCTGTTGAATTGTTTAAAGCAGTAAACCTTTAAATCCCAAGACTGAGAAATTATTCTATTTATGAAATAAATTATTGAAGTACAGCAGGACAGTTGTAGAATAATTAATATCAGTTTTTTTTTTTTTCTGGGATTTCTGTAGTTCCTGAATGATGGCTGCTTTTGAAGACAGGGTTAAAGTGGTGTCAGAATAAAATTTGATGGTTTCTTGGCCAACTCTTATACTCCTGCTCTTTTTCCATTCTCGGTAAAGATGTATAGTTAATTGTTGCAAAGGATGTCTCTAATAAATTACAGTCAGTGTTGATTTGCAGTTATTCTGTTAGCAGATGTGGAATTTGAACAGTAATTTGTATGTTAAATATGTATCACACAGTGGAATTTTTAACTTTGTACATAACATGCATACACTACTCATCTATCCTATAGTGCCACTCCCTTGAGAATCCAGCTCAACTGTTTGAAGGCAGGTTCTGTTGATGAGGCCATTTGTGCTCAGTCTAATTTTTGCATAGAGCCAGTTGACACAGTTTGTAAATTCGGATTCAGTTTTTAGTTCTGATTTTGTTTATCCTTCTTCTTTCTTTTCAAGTCCTAATTTTATTTCTTCCTTGAAAAGATGATGTTCACTTTCTGAACTCAAAATAAGACTAGATTAGATAAGAACAATCAGAGAAGGTGGAAATTATTTTACCATCTATTTGGGGCATCTGGTGTATAATTTGGTATCTGATGTAGATAAGATTTTATCCAACTAAGGTGTAGTTTTTAATATTCCTGCATATAAGGGAATGAATAGCTAAAAAATTTAATCATATGTGTGCTTAAATACATATGTATTCTGAAAATAGTTCAGCTTTGTTTTAAAATAAATATATTAAAATATCCTATGTTTTTGCTTAAGGTAAGTCCTTTAAAAATATAGTTTTATCATCTTTTGTAATTGATTTCATACTATTTTGGATGTAGTACATTAAATAGTGTTTACTTTTTACTCTACCACTTCTGAAGATGTTCAAAGCAGCTTTCCACTGGGCCAGTCAGTATTGGACAGAATTTATTTGCATAGAAAAAATTCTATGGAATTTTTTTCCCTATGAGTGACGTGAAAATAAGCAAACTTTTAAGTGTATACAGTCTTACAATGCAGTGCAAGTAACCTTAATGTCTTTGTGTTTATTTCCACCAAGGATTTTGTGACCACAGTTACTCGTCTACTTGAAAGCCCTTCAACTTTTATTCGAGCAAAAGCCTTTCTGGTCTTGGTGCAAGTTTTAATTAATAACAGGGAGATGTTGCTCCTCAGTTGTCAAACAAGGTAAGGTGATATTGGAAGATAATCAAAGATACAGTCTTTAAAGTTATACCTGAAATACTTGAAAATGTGTGGTATTTTTGAGCCAATGGTTTAGAATTTAATTGTTTTGTGTGTAACAGTAGTCCTTTTATTCATGAGAATATTTTGTCTGGGATCATCAGGTGACAATTATTCACAAGGGGAAACCACTGTCTTGCAAGGAGAATGTCTTTTAAAATGACTTGTGGTTCCAGTGAGCATTTGCATTTTTGGGTAGGGCAAAAGATAAACTGCAACAGTGAGTTGCTGCTATGGTGGGAAAGTAAAATTAAAAGTTCTGTTATGTACCTTCCTCATCTTGGGGTTTGGTGTAGTCCATAGTCCCTTCTAGATAGTCACTTTCAAGGTAAAAATAATATTTTCTGGCTATATGTGGTATGCGAGTGATTTACATAATGACCAATAAATTCCTGTGACTTTTACATGATGTATTTAATTCTTCTTTTAGAACACTTTTCAAGAAATTACTGAATCACCAGGGAATTGTTATTTGAAATTTTTTATCTTCTGTTGGGACAGAAGCATTCCTGTATCAAAGAGGAGCAAATTAGACTGTGTTAGAATATGAATTGTCACCATGTTTCGAGGTGATCGGAGAAGTAGGATTAAAGAAATTTTAGTTGGGATTTATATCTTCTACTGTTCTGTGAGAAGAAAAGAAAATGAAATGTAAACGTAGTTTTTACAATATTGAAATAGAGCAGGTTTGGACTGAAAGTAAAAAAGGTTGAAGCTTGTGGGTAGCTGTAAATCTAACTATATCTACAGCAAATATAACATTATATCTTATATATATATACCTATATATATACACTATATAACAGCATATCTCTTATCAGAATAGATCATCTAAAACCTTTCTCTTACATCCAGAAGGTAAGATAGCTACAGAGAGGAGAAATGACCCATTAAATCTGGAGACAGTTGCATTCATAATATCACTATGTAACCCTGGAATAATCTTAAACACAGCAGAGATACTGGATACTCATTGAAGTATAGTGTGGAATTTAGTTAGATGCCTTCAGCTGTCTGACAGAAAAGTTTCTTCAAAATTAAGACTCATAAATTCTAAATTGCTAGCACAGGAAGCAGAAATCAGTTGGATAACTATTGAAAATATTTGATATACTTAAATCCTCCTTCTGGAGGTGTTTGATTTGAGATATATAAAGAACCTGTAGTAAAATGCATATAATTCCTGGTTAACAGTTTGTCTTCAGCAGCTGCAGCTAAAGCCTGTATTAGGATTTATATTGCTTTAGATGATAAAATCTGTTTATGATAATGATAATCAATATAGGGCAATTTTTCAGTGTGCATCACTTAAAGGATCATGCAGATGATAAAACAGTAATAACTGTTTCATGGCAACACTGCACTGAAAAATGCTTTTGTTTAGTTTGGTAATTATGTTGGTTTTGTCTGGGTTAGTGTTGATTTTCTTCATGGCAGTTACTATGAGGCTATTTGTGCTAAAAACAGCCCCCTGGGCCTCGTGAGCATGGGGACTGCCTCAGGGCATCCCAAAGGCCTTGCTCTGGAGAGCAGTTCTTCCTTTATTTGGCAGCAAAGTTGGGACAGGGTCTGGAGTGCAAGTCTTATGAGGAGGAGCTGAGAGAACTGAGGTTGTTTAGCCTGGAGGAAAGAAGGCTCAGGGGTGACCGTATAACTCTTTGTAACCACCTGAAATGAGACTGTAGCAAGGCAGGGTTTGGTCCTTTTCTTCCCAGGTAATGAGTGATAGGAAAAGAGGAATTGGGCTTAAGTTGTGCCATTGGAGACTGAGATTTGAGATCAGGAAAATTTTTTTCACTGATAATTCAGACAATAAAATCCTGTTCCCACTGGTAACCTTTGTGATATCTGTCTGTCTTTGGAAGTGGTTTTGGAGCTGAAAAAAACTGTGGCATGTGAAGAAAAAAAACAGTTTAATCTGTTTTCATTCATCTCATTGTGAGGAAAGGGCATGGGACAAGGAAAGGAGGGGAGAGAAAGAGAAATGGAAGGAGGAGTAGGGAAAGAGGAAGTGGAAGGGAAGGGTGATAGCAGGCTTATTTTAGCTCTGCTGGTGTTACCAAAATGGATTTCCTTGTGTTTTTTTCCAGTTTGTGCACAGGTACCAGGAAATAAAAGATAGCAGAAGTAGGCACTTGCTAAAACCTCTTTTTATTGGAAGCAATAATGATGCCTCAGGGCTGGGAACATGAGAAGTAGCCAGTGTTGCAAGTCTTAATTCCTGGAATGCAATCTTAAGACAACCTGCCTATTTTTTTTTTCTGTTTACAGAGCCTATTGGCTTTGGCCATGATACCAGCAGTTGCCATTCACTTTTTGAGTATTTGTACACACAATCCCACATACATGTCCCTATAATGCCTATTGATCAGCTGAATTTGCACAATCTGGTTGCAAGTTCCTTTTTGTACCTCTTTTCAAAAATCTCTACTTACTCAAAGAGTATGGAAACATCTTTATAATTCCAAATAAGAGTGGAGAAACAGCTGATCCCAACTGATCAGAGGGATATTCCATACCATGTGGCCTCATGGGGGAAAGAAGAACGGAATGGCAGGGAAGACATTAGGAGTGATGGCACTTGTCTTCCCAAGTAACCATTACATGTGACGGAGCCCTTTTTTCCTGGAGATGGTTGGATACCTGTCTGCCTATGGGAAGTAGTGAATGAATTCCTTGTTTTGCTTTGCTTGTGCAGATTTTGTTTGTGGATGAAAAGTATTGATACATAATAAGAAATGTAATTTTGAAGTGAATTCATAGTTCCACAACATTGAGACAATTCACCGGTTACTCTTTTTTCCTACCTGTTCCATGGTAGTCAATTACATACCTTTGGTTCTTCCACATGTGATACAGCTAGAGAAGATACGAGATCCTTTAGGCTGAAGTAGCACTTGTTTATTTACAGTGTGCAAATTAATTTATTTTGCTAATCACACTGAGTTTTCTAGTCTCCTTACTTTCTCCTTGATTTGCAGAGGCAGGCTACCTGTGTTTCAGGGGAGGGACACATCCTGAAGTTTTATTGAGACTTTTCATTTCACCCTTTTCTAAGCTAGCAGTAATTTCTGATTAGTCTCACTGAATTGTTCTTTTTGTATCTAGATGGTTTCAGAGAATATCCTGGGTAAACAGAGACTGACTTGGAGATTGAACTTCTCCTCCCAAAAGAATTTATTCAAACCGCTTGTTTTCTACTGTCGGCAGAGATGAACACTTGTGGAAAGATAGGATAGTATTCCCGACACATTTCTCAGTCTGCAGAAATGTAACTATGCACAACAGCAAAACATCTGAGCAAAATCTTTCTCTGTTTCCTGTGGCCACCTCCCATATTTATTAAATTTTCAAATCTTATATGTGCCCTTAAAGGAAAAGCTTTGCCTCGAAACCTACTACAGTCTCACATCTAGCATAATTCTTAAGATTGCCTTCTACATCTTAAGATTGATCTAGAAAAGTAGTGAGGAAAAGAAGTAAAAAGCTTAGTGCTCAGTCAGATGGGAAGACATGGAAATGGAAGGCATGAGGGAACAATGTCGTAAATTAGTGATTTCAGGAAAAAACCCAGCAAGCTGGTATCAAATTAAAAAATAGAAAAAAGTGATGGAAGGGAAGAAGTCGAGATTGAGCTTCCTATTAACATGGTATGCCGTCTGATGTTACATCTCTGTAAAATAAACACTTTATCTATATTAAGTATGCTTTAAAAAAGTCTTCATTTTCTGTAAGCAGAGATTGATTAATAACAATAATAAATAATAATGTAACTAAGAAATAGTTATTGATTTCTTGGGGTAAATGGACTGTATATGTCCTCAGAGTATGCACGACCTTCTTTAGTTTCATGAAGGTCTGTCACTCTCTGTGAACTTAGTCTCTTTTCTTCATATTGGTCATCCTGTTAAAAGAACAGTTCTTATTCTTTTAAGTGGTAGACCTCATCCCTGTTCCTATCACTCAAGACTGTTAACTGAAGAATTTTCCCTTTTTTGCTCCACTCTTTAACATTTTTTACAGAAAACTTGGGTTGTTTTGTTTTTTAGTGTAAAAGCTCACTGATGGCCATATCATACAATACAGACACTTGAATTTGTTTTTTTTTTTTGGACCAAACCTTTGCTTCATAGACAGTGGTTTACTCCTCATCATATTTAACTTATTTATATTAACATCTACATATTTTTCATGTATTGTTGAATGCAAGACAAATGTGCTACTAAATGAATTGAATAAATGTATTTCTATAGGCCTGGTTTTGCCCACAAGAGAGTACACTGAGATTCATCAGGCAATAAAAGTAACTGATGAATTGTTCTACATATGACTGAGGAATTTGTCAAAGGAAAATAGAGATGCTAATGCTTTACTGCCTACACAATTTATATCTGTACAGTTTTCTTGAGACAATGTTTAGTTGAACCGAACTATCGGGGAAAAAATAGTTGTGCATATTTTTAGAAAATCTTTATGTGAAAGACAATTTTGTGAATGGAAGAACAACATAAAGGAGGGAACTCATATATCTTTCCTCTCTCAGAATAAATAAACCTACTTTGTATCCTTCTTAAATGTGATTAAGTAATAGAACATGCTTTTGTAAAATAAAAGAACCTCCTTCACCCAAAGAAATAAAATCGCTTGTGCTGAAGTCTATTTGGCCTATTTTAAGTAAAACTCAAACAGATCTAAGTGTATTTCTGTATAGAATCAGATGATTGTTAAAATTACTTAGTTGTCTGGAAAGGCTAGAAGGATATTTTATTTAAAACATTCAAATTTTTTATATTAAAAAGTGTAAACCTTATAAAAGTAAAATTCTATTTGTAGCACAATGCCAGATTTTTAAGTAATTTTCTAACAGACAAATCAAAATTCCTGTAATTTAATGCAATTTCCACACATTACAAGAATAAAATATGTCCTCATGCTCTCTGAGAAGTGCAGCTGAATGTGTTTGCATCTGGGCTATTGCACAGGTGAAAAGTAGTTACTCAGGTGGTCTTTTGATTTCTCTCTTTGTCTCTGTAGAATAGGTTAGGAAGGATAAGAGTGTAATATTCAATCATAATAATGTATTGTTTAGAGACACAATCCTGTAAAATGTATTCTTAGGTAGTTTTTACTTCGTTAAGTAAATAATCTTTTTGATAGGAAGATGTATTTCCTAGTAGTATTGTTATGAACACTTGAGGTAAATAAGTAATTTTCATAGTTCTGTAAAAGAGAATTGATTATCAGAAGGGTATTTAAAAAGATAGTACTGAAGTACATACTTAAAATCCAGATCATGGATTTCCCTCACCAGTGACTGATGGTTCTTTGCACAGGACCCGGAGGGAGTTCGAATGTGAAACAAAGATGTCAATAGTATGGCCCTAAAGGGAAGTCTGGCCCTTCTGTCTATTCAAATAAGCATTTTAAAATTTTGCCCGAAGCATTCTGTTACAGGTGTATTATTAAAGCAATCTCTTGTAAGTTAGCCAGTGGCTAATAAATCAGTTACCATTTCACTGTGAGAAATGTCATTCTTCAGAACGGCAGAGCCACAGCACTTACCAGTTGGAATGCGTGCACTGAGTTTGTATTTAGAAATTGTGAACACCAGATTTCTAGAGAAAGGATGTAAGACTACTTTGGGCTTTTATCTCTTTCAATATGGCCATTCCAGCTAGTGCTACCATTTTAATAGGCTGCAGCGTGATCTATGTAGTATGATTTTTCTGGACTGAAAGATTGATCTCTTATCACATTGACTTTAATTATCCTTGCTTTTGGAATTCTTATGAGTTGAAAATTAGTCTCTTTAGTCTTTCACTTATATTGCACATATGGATTACCTATTTCAAAATAAAGTGGATTGTAAAATTAGTCTCTCTCTGGCTAAGTTTGCAGAAAGATTCACTCCTTATCTTAATATCACATTCATTTAAACTAGTAGAGTTGTTCTTACTCAAAGTAGCTTAAGGCTTTCTTTCCTTGACTCAGTAATTTGTTGGTTTTAGAGTTGACTAAAAATACTAAAATTTCAACAAAATTACAGAGCCAAAAGTAATGTATCGTCTTCACTGTAACCACAGATACAGATACCAAAAATGTCTAGTTCAATAGTTTTTTTGAGATATAGTGTTATTTTCTTTGGTGTGAGAGTTAATGTTTTGCACTTGTTTAAATGTAGACTCATGATGTATATTGAAAGAGACAGCAGGAAGACCATGCCAGGAAAAGAGCAGCAAGGTGGCAGTGAATACCTGTCAAAATGCCTGGATCTTCTCATCTATCATATTGTGCGGGAGCTGCCAGGAATTCTAGGTAAATTCAGTTTGTTAACGAAACAGATCTTACCTTTGCTTACTCTGTCAAGAAACAGGTATCTCCTTATATATACAGGTGGAAAGACTGTATTTTCTGATTGCTTAAAGTTTGCACGATATCAGCTTCCTGAAATTTTTTAGATGGGTCATGATCAGATATTTTGTATTGGAATGCATGATTTCCTATATGAATGTTTTGTGTTTGTGGAATGGTAAGACTCACCAGGTCAGTCAGGAATGAAGCTCAGAGATACAAGATGTTTTATCAATGTTTCAAAGATACTGTAAAGTCTATAAACATTTTACAATCTAAGTGCAAATTTGCCCCATAAACCAGGGGCCTAGGAGAGATGCAACAGGGCGTATCTCTGAGTACATGTTAATCGCTTATGCTGAAATTTAGAGTTATCTGCTACAGGCAATATTTTTGGAAAATTTCAGCTTAGACACTTCAGTTGTTTTAGATGCCTGAAACTGATTTGCTCATGCACACAAGGTTTATTTTCATAAAATTATTTTCTGATGAGATGATACCTGATGTATTTTTCATTTTCTCCACATTATCAGTAGGATATTGAAAATGTAATGGTAGCACAGCAGAGGTTAGTAGACCTAAATGTCATGCTGCTATTTTAAAAGAAACTTTGCTTCCTTTGCTAATGCAAATTTTTGCCTTGCTGCAAACAACTGATCCCTTTTTTTCTAACTAAATATCAGGTTAGCATATTGGCTATATTTCAGGATGGAAGTCTCAGACTATAAATGTTTGAAGCACAAATTCACCTCCTACTATTTATATAAACTAAATAAAACTGGTATAGTAGGCTCTGATATTTCCTCAGAATCTGAAAGTTTCAAATACATAGTTACTATCATGATACATAGCACATCAATTGCTTAGACATGTAATTACTACTAATCTACAATTAGAATGCATTTCTGAGAACTGATATCAAGCATAATTTCTACACTTTGTTTTCTTTTTCAAGCTGGATCTGTGTGTTGATTGTTTTCTGTAACCCCAAGTTATCTCTCTGTATTTGTCCATATTTGTCAGAAGTCTTTTTCTTTTCATTGCTGTATGATGAAGGAGCATGTACTGGTCAAGATGGTGAAAGCTCTGGGCACCTAAGAATAATAATCAGATTTGAAAATTAGAAAAGTGAAAAGCAGTTTAGCTGTCAATTTAGAATTAATCCTACCTGGCTTTTTTAATATGCATTCATGTAAGCCCCTTACTGTTCCCATCTTCTTCCACCAGATGTAGCTGTAAACCAAATAGATTAACAAGTTGTAGAAATTGACCTTAAAGATACATTTGAACAAAAGAAATAAATTGTTAATCTTCTGGTTAATTTTTAAAGTTTTTCATTGTTGTAAATAAGAAAATAATTTTATTTCTGCATTTATAATATTTAACATATTTTTAGGAAGTAGATATAAATTGCTCTAGATCATGCTAAAATTAAAGATAGCCATATCTATCTATCTATCAAATGCAAAATTGCCAAATGTGATGGTTATATATTCTTTAAAATATAGAGAGATTGTTCACTAAATCAGTTACTAAACAAAGAGAGGTCGTGTTGATTTACAATACTGTGTGCAATTCAAAACAAAAAGGTATTAATGAAAAAAGTGTTGTGTTTTATGTATTTGAAGAGTTTTAAGCAGCACTTTCTTTTCTTTACCAGTGAATGAGTCAAATCTTTAAGGCCTACTTTAGTGCCAGGCTCTGTCATTTCTGCTTATATTGAAAACTGAACTCCATGGGAACAGAAGAAAAGCATTGGTATTATTCAACATGATTAAATTCTGACTTACTGTGAAAGAAAAGGCCTTTACTGGCCTGAAAAATCATTTTATTATGGATTCCCATTCTTTATTTGCTTAACATATATGTGAATTCCCTTTTACAGTTTTTAGCAGCTGTCTTTTTAGGGGGAAAAAATATAGCAGGTGTTCTTTCAAGACAGCATTGGGCTTCTGGTATTTTCAGGTTATAGGGACAGAATTTTCCTTCTTTTTATATGAGCTAACTTTTCTCATACCGCTTCTGTTCTTCATCCTCTGCAGAAGAGGTCTTGCTTTTTGTAGACAATAGGAGGCATACCACAAAGTTAGCAGAATGTTCCTTCATTTTTTTATGTCCCTTCTGAGTCTGAAGTATAATTTTCACTATTGCCATTAAAATTTTGTTAGCTTATGTCTGAGGTTTGTAATGGAGGCCACTAAGTTCTCTCATTGATCTGTTACTATCTCTTTTATGAGAATTCCTGTAGATTTAGGTCACTTGTGTCACAGTTAAATCAGTAAATGAGAATGTGTGTGTGCATGGCTGGTGGAAGGATCTCTTTTCTTGGAGGAGAAGGATGTTTGGTGTTTTTCTTCCTGCTGAACTGTGCTGCAGGGGAAAATACTGCTTCGGCATTATGTCACCCACTAATCTTAGTTCATTCAGTTCTTGGTTAACTGAAAGCTGTGAGAATTTCACTTTTTACTTCACTAGAAATAGAAATTCTTCCACATAATTTAGCCAGTCTGCCAAGATGGGGGAATTCCATCTTTACTTCAACAGTCACCTTATACTTCTATCCTCACTGTTTTGCCAGAGGTCACCTTGCCTGTCCTGTAGCCAGAGTAGGGAATTGATCTGGTTGAAGACAGAGCTAGGAAAGAAGTCCTGGATTTATCATGAACACTACTTTTGGCAGACAGAGAAGACAGGAGTGAACAGAGGCTACTGGAACAGAGATGTTTTATATGTCATTTGCTGTTGTTTAGTGATGTTTTTATGTTGGATCAGCCTGAAATGCTGTTTTCTGTAGGTGACATTCTCAGTGCCTTAACTAATGTCTCTGGACGTAAACACCCATCAACAGTTCAGGCCAAACAGCTGAAGATGTGCCTTCCTATGATGCCTGTAGTGCTTCATCTTGTGACATCCCAGGTAGATTCTTTTTCCCCCAAAATTTGTTACACAGAGGACAAACTCTTACAGTTTCCCGAAAATCTAATTTCTGTCAATCATGGTCAGAATGAGGGAAATAGAGGTTTTGTTAATGAATAGATATGTCGATGAGTATTCCAGCTATGAAGCAGCATTTGATAAATGTGCATTCTGTAACAATGGTAATGACAGAAACAAATGCATATTTTGTCCTCTTTTGGTTTTTAACACGTGAAATAATTTTTTTACTTTTTCTGGTTATAAGATATACATTTAATGTAATTTTTTTCCTTTGGCCAATTTCAAATAGGTATTTCGTCCCCAGATAGTCACAAAGGAGTTTCTTTTCAACTATGGCATCTTACTTGTGAGTATAAAATACAAGATAAATATTTTTACAAGATATACCTATGCATAAAATTTTGGAAGTTACTTTAATGGAATAAAATTGCATTACATTTCTAAATTGGAGAGAAGTTTATTCTGAATATATATTTTAAGCTTCGGTTGTATTCAAAACTTTCTATATAATCAGAAAATACTTTCTGTAGTAATACATTTATTCAAAGGGAAACTCTGCACATATTTCATAAACTGAGAATTTCCTGTGTGCTTTATTTCTGAATAGCAAAGTTTAGTTCTAAATTACATAGACTATTTTCTCTGTAATTTCCTACTAATATTTTATGAGCAGAAATGAAAAAGAAGTTATAATTAATCGTATTTAAGGTATTGTTTCTTCTTGTCACCTTTTTCTTCTTGCTAGTACATCTAAACTGTGTTTAGTTTATGAAAAACTATGGAGCTAAGATACTGAACTCATGTTGACATTTGCAACCTATTTCTGACATTACCCATAGAAAACGAACATTTTAGGTGTGCCATTGGATAGTACAGGAGTAATGAAGTTGTACAGTTCTTACGTAATTTCCTTATATGAAAACAATTGTTTATGCTAAATGAGAAAAAAAGGGATATTCTAAATTGCATATCAGAGTTAAGCCAATACTTTTAAGTGCATGAGTTCATAAATGACAACTAGGTATTTATCTCCAAATAGCATGAAGAAATGGTTTGCTACAAACAATGAGATTCAAGTTATGTGTTCAAATTCATTTCTCTTTCTCCTTTGACTCTTTATTCCAAGAAAATGTGGTTTAATTTAGCCCTACTAAAATATTTGTGTAAAAATTAGCATTAGAATGATGAAAAAATTTGAAACTGTAGATGTTGAATTACAAAGCCCTTTCTCCCTTTGAAGCATTTCTAACTAGGCAGTAGATTTATTAGTAGTTTTCAGTCAACCTTCTAGAAGGTGAAATTCTTCTGTCAACAATATAGGTACAATGAAAGTTTTCTTTTGATGTTACTCCAGGTTGTTTGAACTACTGACTAAGGAAGTCAGGCAAGTTACAGTAGCACAGCTTTCCTCTGAAATCAAGGAGGAGCACATTACTCAGTGTTTCCTGCGTCTTGTCCTGTCTCCATTGAAAAAGGCAATTCAGGAACTTACATACTCTGTTTAAATTTACACATGAAAAATGGAGGGACAGTAGTATATCTAAAAAATTAATATCAAATTTTAATCAATTTTATGTAACTGTGTTATGATATAACTAATATAATTACATCTGGAAGAGTAACTATCCATTATATCAGGCAACAATCTACTCTGGAAATTTGTGTTTAGCAACATTCCCACTGACACCTATAAAGGGACGTTCAATCATCACCCTGTACTTTTTCAAAACACTGTGCTATAACTGAGGCCCTATAGACTTTAGTGAGGCAGTCTTTCTGTTTGTTTTGTTCTTTTTTTTTTCCTGATTTATTCAATAGTCTTGTTCTTAACAGTAAGAAATTACGCGGAGTGGAAAGATGTGTGCTTCGGATCTGGATGGAAAAGAAGAGTTATTTTCCTGTAGCGGTTGTTCATTGAGAATTTTTTTTTTGTGCTGCTTTGAAGTTACTTCCATCATCACTGTAATTTTCAGTAGTGTTGAGCAAAGAAATTGAGAGGGAGTCGGGACAGTCCTTTCATGTTTTCTGCTGTGAACAGAAATACATGGAGGACACACTGTGCCCCAAAGGCACAGCTAATAGCAGACTCCTGGTGGTGTGCACAGGGCACAGACTCACCCGTAGCGAATACACATACACCATTTCTCTCCATTGCTTGAGAAACCCCAGATAGTTCCATTTCTTTAAATCACACATCTTTTCCCTGTGTTTCTAATATACAATTAGTAAGCATTAGTAGCTAGAACAGTTTTTGCACCAACTATTTTGATGTTTTCAAATCGGTCTTGAGATTATGGTTGTGTGAAACTGTATAAAAATGAGCAAACAAAATAATTTGCTCTCTTCCAAATCAAGTTAATTAGATATAACTAGTAATTTTTTTCAAATGATCAAGAAGATAACTTTTTTTTTTATAGAAGCACTTGTTTTTTATGACTCTTTCCGAGGTGCTTTTAAATAATGAAATATATAATTGGTTTCTAACTCTATTTTTAATTAGAGAAGAATCCTTTAGATGTTTCTTACATGTTGTGAAAAAAATAACCCATGTAGAAACTTCTTCCAATTTAATATGTAATAAGGAAAATTTAATTGGTAGTGAAATATAAAAGAATGCCATTTTCCTAAATACTACGTTAGTAAAAAAGAGCATACTACACATTCTGCTGAGAATTTTCCTTCCTTAGGAAGTCTTAATCACATCTTTTGAATCCCAAAAAATAAACAGCAATGCATAGAAATGAAAGCATAAGAACAGTGGGTCTAATTGTGCAATATTTACTTAATCCAGATTATTAATATTTTATTGACTCTGTTCCTTAATATAATGACTAATTTAGGTGATTTTTAATAGAAAGTTATATGTGCATTTTTGCATGTTCTCCTGAGTGTAACTGCATCCATAGCGTGTATAGTATGCGTGGAGATCAAAAAGATGGTACAATAACAGAATACTGCATTTTCTGAACGGTCTTTGGTCATTTTTGTGAGTTATTTTGAAATAACCACATCCAAGGTAGTTCAAAGTCTTTAAGAAATTACAGTTTTCTGTTAACAGTGAAGACATTTAATTACTGTCTATTTAGCTAGAAATGTTAGGATTTCTGATACTAGTCAGAGCAATAATCCTTACTATACTCCACATTCAGGGTTCCAAGAGCATTACAGAATTGCAAAATTATAACAGCTAGTTCATTGGTACTTTCAGTTTTAGTTAATTATTATGAAATTCTATCCTCATGTATATTTTGTATTTACACAGTTTTTCAAAGAATTTATTGTTGTAATTATTCAGTGATTATGCTTTTTAATTTTTTTCCTAAAGTGTTTTAACATAAATGCTGCTTCTTTTGCAGGAGTTCATCAGATCAATAGATTCAGGAGAAACAATCTTGGATAGAGCAATAGGTGGGGTAACCTATGATATTACAGTACTTTTAGACACAGATATTCTAACTATTGAATTTTATGAAGGAATATGATTACTTTTACCAACAGGGCAAGCTGCAACAGAAGAGTTGATTAAGACTACTTTATTGACCTTTGAAGCAGTAACAGAGCATCCCAGCTTGCTGATGACCCATCGCTTGACTGTAAGTCTGACAGCAATTTAAATAGTTGCAGGCTGATAGGCCTAATTACATTTATAAATAGAAAATTTTGACAATTTAGAAACAGTTTAAAATATGGTTTAAAATATATTGTGGTTCTATTTGACAGGAAAAATAGTTTTTACAGAATTTTCAAAGAAGCAGCAAGACATTCAGTTTACTGTATTTAGTTGAGAAATTAGAGGGAGAATGAGAAGCACTTAGAGTTTAGAAATAGTAGTTCTTGATTCAACATATATAGCAAATATGTTGCTATATATTAGTGAAACTATCACTACTATTGATGCTTTTTCATAAACATATGCTTTTAACAACAACATGCTTGGAAACACCACCTCTCAGGATTGATCCCATTCTGTCATATGAGGGGAGTAGTGGATATCAGTAGATATCATATCATACCATATGATACCATCATATCATATCATATCATATCTACTGATGAGGTCACAAGTAGCAGTTATGGTGCTGGAATTTTTCGGTTGTTGTTTGTTTACTTGCTTTTTTAAGTCTAACAAATTTCTTACTTTAAAATTTCATTAGAATTACCAAAGATACTGTAAGCTTCTTACATTGCTGAGTTTTGTTTTCTTTGAAGTCGTTGGTTAAACATTCTACTGTGAGCTAAGCTAGTTGAAGGCAGAACAATTAAGTTTTGAAATGGTTGTCAGCAAATCAGTGGGTCTGAATGGTTGAATCAGTGTTTGACAAATCATCATAACCTGTCCCAACGCATTTTTGTGCTTGAACTTTCACCAAAATACAATCCACCATACTCACTGAGATGACCATTTGATTCAATTTGAATCTTATGTGTTTGTATTGGAATTAAGTTAAGGGCACTCAACAAAGACATCAGCAAATAAATTAGAATGAGGGATGTTAGGGATTGTGCTAGATAAGAATGGATGATCTTAGAAATCAAGTGTTTTTAGAAGTTGAATCCTAACTGGTGTGTATGTTAGTTGAGAATTTAGATTATAAAGTCTTAATAAGTGAAAATAGTAAAATGAATCCAAAATATGAATTGGAATTTTAAGAAGTTTAATAGGATTTTTTTCATGAATGCTCACAGTAGTGGTATTCAATAAAATTATCCTTATGCAAAAAAATCTAACCAGTTAGTAGTCAGAAGGGAGATAGTACTGTTCAGTTTACTTTAATATGGCAACAATGTCCTAGAAATAAATGTTAAGTGTAGTTGAAGTATGAGTGCCTTCTGATATCCCCCTACATGCCTGTCACCCTGCTTCTCACTATATCTGTATCCTTCTAGAATCACCTCAGTTTAAAAAATAATTGCTTTACTTTTGTGAGTTAGCAGTGTGTCTTAAATTGACTGATATATGTACTATTTTTATGGGGGTCCATCAGCATTGACTGAAATTGTGATACCTTGTGTCAGCAAATGAAATAAAATTCCTCTACCTGTTTCAGCTTTAATGGTCGGGGGATTTTCTCTGGAAGAGACAATTCCTCTTTACAAATCTTCTTCCCCTGTGCCCATCCCCACATTTAGCAGAACTTTTTCCTGAAACCAGGGAGTAACTATCCTAATCTCTGTTAAGTAACCCATGGCCCGCAGTAGGGGAGTTTGAAATATCTAGATTTCTGGGGAGCAGTTTACTTCAGTTCTTATATAGGAGGTTTTAGATGTTTTTTTTTAAATCCATCTCAACATATCAATTATGTACTTAGAGATAAAACTTCCTTCCCAACCACTGATCCTCCAATAATTCTGACACATCCCACTTTTGTAGTTTCCCTGGTTTAGGTATAAAATTTTATCCTTGTCAATGAACAGCTTTTTTTTTTTTTTTTTTTTTTTTTTTTTAAGAAATCTATTACTTCACTCACTGCTTTTCATAAATAACAGTTCTTGCTAATTTAAAAGAGCCCTCTTGACACTCAGCACATAGTCATTCAGACATAAAGTGGAGAAATTGCCTTCCATTTTGTATGTTAAATTCAAGAAATTGTCCATTGTAATTAGTAATCTCTAACCACATCTGCCACTAGTGGTGCAAACAGTAATTAGTTTAATACTATTTACGAAGTCTAGTGTGCTAATTATACTTGAATGTACATCATACATTACTTTAGAGGAAAGTGGTACTTCATCATCTATGATGCATACAGACTATTTTTGGAATTGCTGTTGCTCGAGGGATATCTTCTAATTGCTGCTGGCTGAGCATGACTGGAATCTATGAATATAAATTCCAGCAAACAGCAGAACACTGTGCTTTTTTAAAATGTTGAAGCAAGACATGTTCAAGCTTCCAGATCAATATTTAAGTATTACAGTGGTTAATAGGGCACTCTTTTACTGGAGAGAAATTGAAATCCTAGGCTGAGCTCAGAAGGATGAGTCTGGGTTGCTCATTTAGGCCAAGTTGTTTACAAGCGGGATTTTTGGGAGTGAGGCTAGCTGAAGGCCAAAACTTTCTTGAGAGGATACAATTTTTTTTCTACTCTTACTCTGACATTGCTTTAAAGCCTCTAGTCAGAAATTAAATGCATTTCTAATAAAGTTTAATTAATGTAATAAAAATTGGGGCTGTATTGAGCAAGCAAGACCAGAAAGTTTTTCATTTGAGTTCTGTTTTTTGTTTAACTAAAATGAAAATTGTTTAAAGTAATAGGAATTTAAGAGCAACATCTCAGTTTCATTCCCACTTTGAGAAGAATTACTTGTTCTTGGTTTTAGTTCTTGTTTGATTCACTTTTGTAGTTGTACTTTTAACAAAGAAAATAAAATAAATTGTGGGGTTTTGTAGTTAAATTTCTGATGACGATCAACCTGAAGTCAATTATTGAGGAGATTAATTTCTGTGGAGACTGACTGTATTAGATACTGCAAAGTGTGATAAAGTCAATGGAAGTTAATGGACAGTGTTTAAATGAAAACCAGCAGTGAGCAGTAATTTCATTTTGCATGCAGATGTGTGCATTTCTACAAGATATAAAGTAAAGAATAACAGTAAGTGTGACTTGGTAAATTTTTACAAAACCAGATTTTCAGATATGCAAATATGATGTTGAAGATCATTAAGAAGAGTCTATATAGACTGGAGTGAAATATTAACTGCAGTTTCTCAAACTGGTACAAGTCCAACTACTTGTTTCTTCCACCTACCTAAAATGTGAACTTACTTATTAAATTCAGATACTAAGTCTTAAAATAATATTGAATTTCCAATTTTGGTTAAGATTTAGATATAATTAACTGGACGAATTCATGCTGACTGTATAATTTGCTTCTTTCTGTTTTGTGTTAAGTACGTATGCAAATTCAGCGTACTTAAAACAGTGAAGAAGCTCATGATGGCAGACGATTCCTGTGGGAGTCCTTTCTATACTCCAACTAGCTCCCAAAAATGATCTGTATACTGCACATACAATCTTCTACCCAAAACATTAAAGTTGTTCTCTGGTTAAGGCCCAAGTTGTCAGCAGTGATTCTCTTCCTCAAGGTTTTAAAACTTACTTTTAAAAATCAGACTAAAATGAAAGCACCTAGAACATGATGAGTTGCTTGATGGGAAGTCAAGGGAAAAGTCGTATGACAGGGAAACCTACTGTTTGACAATATGAGAGTTACTAATTTCAAAAAAGATGACTACACAAGGGTTAGAAACTTCTGCAAGTGAGTGCTTTTTTCTTGATTCAGCATCAGTGTTCATCCACAGGCTATTTGAATCTAACCACTGACATCTTAATTTTGTCAGTGTAGGATGTGACTATATGAACACATTCTACAGAAGTTTTTCAGTCACATTCCCTTTACAAGTAGATTAAAATACTACACTACATGTGGCTTTCTGTCTATTAAGCTAATCCGGATGACATGAGACTTCTTCATGAAATCATTTCTCTACTAATTGACATATTGAGTCAGTCAATCAGTGCCGTCTCTTCCCAGAAGTAGGAAAAAAGCCAAATCCTCAGTGAAGATTCTGACGAATTTTAAATAAAAATTACCGAAGTGTCATCTTTCTTCCCAACCCATTCTAATATGCATTATGTTATTTTTTCTATTACATTCTGAGAGATTACTGATGATATTAAAACACTGAGGAGTATGCTGTGCTTTGAGGAAATGCTTTGAGAAGTTTGAAGGCAGGCAGAAAGATGATTTGGGGTTGGAGCATATCTCTCATAACAAAGGCTCAGGGAGTTGGACCTGTTTAGTCTGGAGAAGACAATTGAGAGGGAACCTCATTAATGAGTATAAATATCTAAAGTGGGGGGGTGTCAAGAGGATGGAGCCAGGTTCTTCTCAGTGATGCTCATACCTCACTAGTCAAGTTTTCTTTGCAGAAATTACTCAACATTATGGAGACAGATGTTCTGGTTCTGGATAGAATACTTGTATTTCCAAAAAGGTTTTGACAAAGTCGTGCACCAAAGACTTCAAATTCATTAGTAGCCCTTCCCTCTTACCCACAGGCTAATCAGCTTCTAACTAGTTAAAACTTACTATGTGGTGAATAGAGATCAGTTTTTAAAAAATTAGGTATTATAAGAGTGATGTCTTACAAAGGCTTGTTGCAAAATGTGCTGCTAATCCAGAAAAGGAAATGAATAGGGAGGTGACAGAACTGACTGATGACACTAAATTATTCACAGTAGTGAAAATTAAAGCTGACAGAGAAGTTGCAGAAGGTTTTTAGATTTGAGTGAAAGGAAAATTATGACATGCAATTCAATACTGATAAATGACAAGTAATGGACATGGGGAAAGTAATTTCTACTGTACATATGCAGTGTCTAACTCTAAACTACTTGTAACTTCTGGAAGTCTTTCGGCATTATTTTTCTATGGAAATGATAGCTTTATACTAAGTAGTAAAGAGAAAGACAACTAGATTATTAGAAATTACTAGTAAATGATCAGACAAAAAAGCAGAAAACACTGTACTGTGGTGCACTCAGCTCTCAAATACTGAATGCAGTTGTGGTCATTCAGTCTCAAAGGGAATTAAGTCTATCAAGAAAAAGTACAGCTCAATGATGCAAGAAGGGTCTGAGTAGAAAATAACTTCATATTGGAAACAAAATACTCTGTAGTGTCTTGCATGAATGGCATGGAAAAGATGAATTGGAAATAATCATTCATGCTTTTTGTAAAATAAGAATATGTGGGTATCAAGTTAGCTGCTTTAAAATAAGCAAGGATGTCTTCATAAGGCATAATTGAAGTGTAAGATGCAGTGCTGTAAGTATTGCACATGCTAACAGTATATATCTGAATATCAGGCAATTTAAAAGGTGTTAGCAACTCATCTAGAGCTATAATCATGTTCAACCTTAAAGAAGAATAAAGAAGAATAATTTCCTTTTTTTGTTAAGCAATCTTAGTGATAAAGACTGAGACAAAAAAACCTGTATCAGATTTATCTTCATGCATATATGGAGATTTGATTCTGCACAGATATCAGCAGCCATTCAAAAGAGGAAGAAATAAATCCTTATTTGAATATTCTTCTATTTATTTCAGTGCCAAAATACTAGTGCTATTCTTCTCTATACATTCTCTTTGCAATTTACTGGTGAATTTGTTAAAAATATTTTATATACTTTTGCACTTCCGTTTATTTCACCTTAATAATCACGTGCAAAGTTCATACCTTATTTACAAATTTATATACACATTAGTGAGAAACAGTGACCCAAATGGCACGGAGAGAAGATTAGGGTTATGGAGTTAGAAAGTATCTAATTTAAGGTTCATATAAAATTTAATATATCCTTCCCCCTTTAGCATATGCATTCTGATATGCTTTTGCATAACAAAATAATTTTCCATAGGATTAGTGCTTCATTTAGTTGATCTCCCCACCACACTGAACTGACAAGAAGGCAAACACCTTCTATGTAGAATTCCTTTCTAAACAGTTTGTTTACTAAAACTGAGGTTTGTGTTAGAAAAAGTTCAGGATGAGCTACTACAGTCATTTAGGACCTAAAGAATCTTCTTTACAATGACAGTTGAAAATATTTTTATCTTAGAAAAGACTTATGAGCGCCTTAACTACGTTCACTTATGTGGAAAAACTACTGTTAATGCTAGATTAAAGTGAAAGAAGATGTTAAGTTTTAGAAATAGAAATTGCATTGTACTGTTGTATACTGCCATCTTAATCAGTATAAGTCTGAGTCAGTGCTCCTGCTGTTGAGTGATTCATTATATCCAGGGAGTCTAGGTTGGTTCAGATAATCAAGAGTTGCTTCTTTTCCTCTCTTTTTGTGTTTCACACCTTTAATTTACCACTTACATGTGCTTCTTCATTTGAGAAACTTTGCAGTAGTTGAACTGGTTTCTTCAACTGAAAGATCTCAAGTACAGACAATTTTTTCCCTACCTCGCTGGTATGTTATAGCTGATACGTTACCATTTGTAGAACAGTTTAGAAACCTGCACCAATGGAGTTGTTGGAATGCAGTGCAGTTTTATTATTTAACCAAAAGATAATAAAATATTTCAAAATTATGAAATGTTACAAAATTCACTGCATCTAGATATATAACATTATCTATATAGGTATATAACATTATCTATAAAGGCTATTTGTACTTGCAAGAGTAGTTTGGCTTCCATAACTCAAGCAGAATCCTTTTACTTCTTTTATTGAAAATCTGTAACAAAAGCATTTTGTAGTAGTTTTTTTCAAAAATGGAAAAAAGCTAAGGTAGATGAGTCCCTTAATGTCAGAGATTGATTTAACAGAGTCCACAAACCAGCAGTAAAATAGTTGCTAACTGCAGTTATTGCTGGCTAGAGGCTAACTTCAGTTAGTGGCCCTTTCCATACATACTTTCAATTTCTATAGATGTTTTTTCATTAGTAGCCACATATATCTAGGGAAATTTTGTCTTCTCATATTAATTACTGAAACAAAACACATGGGAGATTGTAATGCAGTCTTGTTATGCCAAATCCTGTCCACGGTGCAGTGAGAATCTACACAGCAATTTTCTTTGTATAAGGAAATCCTTGGACAAGGTGTGCATCCATAATGCATGCTTAAAAATTGCAGGGCTGTCCATCCATCCTCTTCCCAAAACCCAAGCATGACATGTCTAAATAAATTTTATTTTAACAGTGATTTAAGAATTAGATCTCCTATAGAGATCTAATCTAATCTATACTTCTCAAGAGAAACTCTCTTATAGAGAAGACAAATAATACACTATTTTTGTAACTGAGCCACAGCCCAGTTTATCATCACTTGATTTCAAATGGAGCTAAGCTGACTAGCCTGTGACAGAAGATAGATTTGTAACAATACCCTCATGGACAAGAAAAAGTTGACTGGATTATAGTTTTCATAGTGCAAGTCTTTAGTAATGTAAATTTAAATTTTAGTGGAAGACTGTGTATTACCAGAAGGGAAGCAGTTAAAATATTTTCAAGACTATATTAAGCTTAGGAATATTTCCTTAAAGGTAATACATATTTTCTGATGTATTTTAATTCTGTGCCATTCTGTTTTTCATCTGAACTCTATTCAGTGATGAGTTTATGGATTAAAGCATGGGGATTAGATACTCTAATACTCTTTTTTCTTAATATCTTATATCTGCACTGAATTCTGTACTTTAAATTAAAAGTCCCTGTCTATGAATTATACCAAAGTTACTGTTTTACTTTATATAAAAGTACATTAATGTCTGTAATTTTGTGGCAGTTTACCAGAGAAAAATTAACTTGGTGGCTTTATAAGAGTGATTATGGCTGAATTTCCATGATTATTCAACTCTTTTTTTAAGGACTCTAGCAGCAAAATAAACATAGATGATAGTGCAACTCTGTTCTGTCTTTTTCCTCTGTGAATGATCTAAGCCACATCTTTCTAATTCTCTGTTTTAGATTGAAGATTCTATCATCCCACCACTTGTTTCTTTGGTCCACAGTCAGAATGGTAAGTATACAGACATATCAGCTACAGTTTCCATGAATTCCACAGTTTGTTTTAATTATATTTCAGTGTGGTCACATTCTTGGCACCTTTATTTTCAAGTGGAATGGAGACTCTTCAGCTTGCGGTTGCTCTCAGAAACCACATCAGTGCTTTTAAGCCACAAAGTCATGGGTGAGGAGAAAGGAGAGAGCCTCAACTCAAACAACAAGATTCTGTCTCTCATTAGAGATTTACTTCTGCCTCAGTAAGTAAAATACTGCTCCTGTAATGGCGAATAACTTGATATGCAAACTGCTTTGACAGTGTATTTGTTTTAGCCATCCTTTCTATGTTTAAATGACTAAGTCAAAAAGGGAATGGCAATTAACTGCTGCCACAGTTCTTTCCCCAACATCTCCTCCTAGTTTTATTTAGTATTTTGTCATATGCAACACAAACACAACTTCTGTGTGACACTAATTTTTGATACTCTGCCTCTGGCTTCTTTTGGAGCAAAACAGGATTCCCTCTAGCTTCTGGGCTGTGATTTAAATACTTTTCTTTGTTTTTCTAATAAAATCAGAACATTCTAACTGCAGCTGTTTTGTCTATTTTGGATATTGTAGCTTTATTTAAGATGTTCTGAAACCATATGGAATGACATACAACATTTTTTAAAGGAACAGTACATCATGGATTAATCCTTTATGGTCCACCCAGAGGTTATTGCCTCTAAATTGCCGTCCTTTCCTGCTGCCCCAAGCAGCAGAAAACCCCTTCAGCAGAGTAGATGAAACTACAGCCTGTAGGCCAGATGTGGCCTGGAACTTCATTTACGTGCTTTTTGGTCAAATGAGGCCTCTCATTTCATGCTGACTTGCAGGTGAGCATAAAGAGAGCTCTCTGTTATGCACACGTGGACTGTGAGCTGGTAACATGTGTGGGTGGAGGGAAGGAACACAGGGCAAGTACAGTAGTGATGAGTCATCAGTTGCATTTTACATTATTCTAATCATGCTGCAGTGTATTTTCCTCAGTGTATGTGGTCCTGAAAAGTTTATAATGGTCAATACTTAGCTAACCTAAATCAGAAAAATTTTTGCCACCCCTACATTAAATAAGTGGAAAAAGGCTGGAGGAATGAATGCTGGATTATGATCAGAAACCCAGTGTCTTTTCCAAATATGAGACTTTCTCTGCTAATTGAGTAATGTTCTTACAGTTTGTGGACCAAAGTTTTATCCATGTAAGGTGTGTAGACTTTTCTCTCTGACAGAGAACAGGGGGATGTGTGCTTGGAGGGATGTGTTGAGCTAATTGCAAACTAAAAGGAAACCAGCCAATAGACTTTTGTGTCCAAGCTTACTAGCTCAGTTGAGTGGAAGGGCTTTTTGGCCTGAGGCTAAATATGATCCTATATTGGGGACTTCAGTTGTGCCATTTTAGCATGTGCTGTGTGGCAGATGTATGAAAAAGGGTCTTACAGCAGCTCAGCATCTTGAATCCAGGGTTTAAGTAATTCCTGAATCAGTTTCCCCATCTCATTAGCAGAGATGAGAAGGGAGGGGTTCTAAGAGTCAGCGTAATCTACTTGTGAAGATAATGTAAAGCTCTGTCTAAGAAATATGGGTTACTTGAAAATTTGAAATCTCTTGAAACTGAGATAGAACATTGGAGGCTGAAGAGCTTTTTGCTGATACTGTTTAGTCTTTCTGTTGCTGGGTAAGGGATGGGAAAAAATCTGACTCAGCTGGAGGACAGTCAGAAGAGGAGAGTATGAGATGGTCATTTGTTCATGGGCAGTCTGTGGAGGGAAGTAGATATTTCCACCCATTTTGAATTTACTGAGAGCAGTTGTATGTAGAAGGGAGTGACATTCGGTTTTAATATGGGATGTTCTTTTTAGGGAAGATTGTAATCTTATACATTTGTGTGTATATTTTATTCCTATAAATATACTTCTCAAATTAATTTGTTTAAATGTAAAATTGACCCTTGAAATAGAATGTGGGTCACTATGCATAAAATATAAGTAAACTTCATTTTGAGATAAATGCAGGAGTGCAGTGATTGCTACTTTTTTCTCGTCTTCTGCATCATCAATAAAATAATCATTCCATTAAATATTTGTGCATTTATAGATCACAATGTTAGCTTCCTCATACAGTTTTGATTGAATTGAATGAAAACAGTGTCATTAAATTTCAGTTCATTGAAAGATTATTTTCCTGAATGTTTCATAACCAAAATGAAACCTGCAGCTACAGAGAGTGAATAGATGCCAAATGTTTTATATCCAGATTTTTTAATAAAAAATTGAAACATCAGCTCTATTTCATTTTAATTTCTAATATTCCTAGTTATCTGTCTTTAAAAATTGAGCCAGAATCAGCAAAAAGAGAGAATTGTGTAAATAAAGTTATATTTCATTTAAAGGTTTGTGTAGCTTGTTCTCAGTAGACTATCAAGCCAGTTCTGCAAGTATGAAATCCAGGATACTTGGTAATATTCTTTTTTTAAGAGCTTAAGAGAATCTACATCCCTAAATCTTTAGTTCCTTTTTTCAAGGTTGTTTATAGAAAAGACTGACAAAATAACTCCTTACAATGTAGTACCTGAAGTTCACAAAACCCTTAAAAAATGCCCTCTATAGCTACTGTTACTAAACTGTGTTAACTGTTACTGTTACTAATCTGTGTTAAGTGGCAGTGAAATAATTTGATGACTCATTCATTTAAGAAAGTAACTCAAGCATGGCATATTTTCCCTTCTGAGAAAATTCATATATTCATAGCTTCTAATGGCCTTTATTTAGTCAATGTGTTTCTATTAATTGCTAAGACATTGACTCTAGTTATCTGCGTTTTCTCATGTGGTATTTGGTTTGATGGATCACTGCACCTTCCCTTAGAAATATCCTTTCCTAGTATTGTCTTGGGGGAGGGGAGAAGAGAGTTTCAAGGAAAATAAAATGAAGTGAGGCTTTTTTATTGAACCTCAAGAAATTAGGATGCTAAGTGTGCTAAGTAATAACACTGTCTCTCAAGTGTAATACATAGAAAGCTTAAAACTGTTAAGGTGAACCCTGTTTAGGGATCATATTGATGTGTTTATATAAACAAGAATATTGCCAAGTATCAGATTTTTAAGCTAGCATGGCTGATTCATTTGTTACTGCTGTTAGGAATTACAGTTTTGGAGACTTAAATCCAGGTTTTATGCAGTGAAAAATGACTTCTGGCATCTGAGTCACCTGATAGCATCTTTGATTGCCTCAGAAGATTTAGTTATGGACTCTGAAAAAAAATAAAATTGCAAGTCCCATTATGTTTAGTAGGAATATGTATTGCTCATATGTAGGGCTTTTGGAATCAGTATCTGCTTATGTATTACAGTATTTTCTTCTTTTATTAAGAGACTTTTTATTGATCAGTGAGAAATGGCTTTCTTTGGGGAACTGGAATCCGTTCTTCATAAAAGAGAGAGTTTAATCACTCAAGACCTAAAGCCATCACTGACTTCTAACTGATAATTCTGAAGATACTCTAATGTGGTTTGCAATCTTACAGTGGCACACTGAAGTATGTAGTAGCCATGACACAATGTCCATAGGGTGTGTGCTTGTGTAGGAGTGTTAGCCCTTGTGACGGAACTCCCACAGGCTACATCAAGATGGTGTGCTTGTCCCTCCTCAAGCAAACATCTCCCTCTACATTTCCTGCTTTTGCATGTTAGTGTGCTAAGGTGTGGTGCCTACAGAGCGGGGAAAAGCTAACATAGTAGATACATGCTAACATGAAGGTGGTGGAAAGTGATCCAGATTACTCAGTTCAGACAGCACTAGGGATCTCAAGATGTGAAGTAAAATTTTCAGTGATTTGCATGATTCCCCTTTCCTCTTACCAGAACACTACAACTTTTTTCTTTCTGTGGAAGCATTTTGTTGCTCATAATATGGTAACATACCATGTTTTCTTAAAATTAGTCCTTTCATTTGTTCTTGATTTATTCTTCATGGTTTTTTTTTTTTTTTTGGTTTTTTTTTTTTTTTTTTTTTTTTTTTTTTTTTTTTTTTTTTTGCAATTTAGGAGTTTTACACTTCCTGTTCTATTACTTCCACATATTTGGAGTAGGACTAGTTCAAATCAAAGACCGTGTTTTGACATAGCTGAGTCTGTGGTTTTTTATACTTGCATCTTTCTCACTTCCTTCATTTTATCCTACTGCCATCCACATACATTTTTGTTTAAATACAGTAAAATTAGCCACGTGTGTTGGGTGGGCACCACCAGAATGTTAGTAGCAACAGCAAAGCCCATTTTGTTTTTCAACAGCCTGTTTTCCTTTACCAAGGTTTCCATGAGGTGATACTTGGAAATGTTTCAAAGAGGTTTTTCTTGGTTTATTTTCTGCCACAGCTTTCAATAAACATTGTTTTGGAGTACTTCTATATTCTTCTGGTCTGTATGACTTGGAGAATGAAAGTATGCTGCAGTGAAAGCAATATTTTTTGAAATTTGAGATAAAATATAAATCTCAATATGAGTTTCTCTCAATTTTGAGAAAAATAACTGTATACAAAATATTGAGCTTAATCATATATAATTTGGTTGATAATCTTTCTAAGCACTCAGTGAATATTCTACCTGATATTTTGAGGCTCATTTACTATTTGTCTCTTGAAGAATAGATTTTTTATATATAAAATAATATAGATCAATGAATAAGTCTTGTGCATGTACACAAGGTGAATGTTTTGTAAATATATTTTACTATAATTTATAGTTATAAAACATGAATGTTTTATATCTATAGCCTGCACATCTAAGTATGTAAATATATATATATATATATATATATATACACATATACACACACACATGCACAGAAGCATGTGTATACATATTTTATAATTGTATCTCTCTCTCTAAAAATGTATTCTCTTATTAGTGCTGCTTTTAGATTTAATCTGATTCTGGTTTTAAAATACTGTTTCTAAGTGAGTCTTGTTTGTTGCTTTATACAATTTGAAACAGCCTTGTATTTCCTTTGTAGTTGTAAAGCTTGGAAATGGGAAATTATGAATTTTTTATAACAATTTTTGATGTATATCTCTTGATTTTTTTCACCCCACTGTTTCTGCCCCTTTCCCACCTTGTCTTTCAGGTATGAGCACGTTCTGCTGGCTCCAGACCCAGTACCAATGTATGCTCTGAAACTGCTGGTGGCCCTGACTGAGCACAGCCCTGCTTCTGTGAGGTGATACAAGTACACATTCTCTGTTGCTCTCAGTTCCTTCTGTTTCAATTTCTCCTTTCCTGTTAGGGATCAGCAATAACAGATCTCACTGTTGTACTTCTTTGACTAGCACTATGATTTAGAAAAATCATTGGAGAGTGTTTGTTATAGAACACATATCTTTTGTGTCAATTTTATACGATCCTGGTTATTTTTATCTGGATTTAGCCAATGAAACACTAGAGACAAAATCTGAAGAATTTTAACATTAAAATTATCTTTAAAAATGTAAAAAAAAACCCAAACCAAATCTAAAGTATTATCAAAATTGTTGTTCAACTAAACATATTTGTGATTAGGAGAAAGGTGGTGTGTTTGTTAAATGTTTACACCAGTCAATTCATTTGAAAACTGGTCAGTTCTCCTGCAAATATATCTGCCCTTAAAATTCCTAAATACCAGTTTTAATTTTTGGTGTAGGTAGACTCAGTATGTTTAGAAGTATCTTAATATCTCTTCCTTCTTGTTCCAAAATTTAGACTCTGATGGAGAGAGAAAAAAAAACAACTATATCATAAAACTTAAAGTAATAAGGAAGGATCTCTCTGTCTTCCTGGATATGCCCAAAAAATGTGGTTATTCTTGTCATTGGCCATTGTCTGTTTTTGATGTCTGATAGTGTTATGGCTCAGAGGTTGCTAAGCATTGTGCTGTCTTGCTTTGATTGATTGAAATGAGCACAAGTAAAAAAAAAAACAAGGAAATTTAATTTGCTTTCCCACTTTTTATTATAAAAGATGAAACATCCTCCTTTAATCTTTTATGATGCTACTGGGAATGGTGCTTTAATATACTTGTAGACTATAAATTAACTAGGAAATAGGGAGGCTTGAGATTTTAAATGTTTTGAATTGTATAAAACAGTTTTCATTGTAAAGAAGCTGTTTATGCTACTGTAGGATTTTATGTATTCCAAAAACAAGTACAACAGATTTTCATTTTTAGATTTAACCCACAGATATTCTAGTACTTTAAGAGTTATGAAGAATACTTCTGTAACTAGAATGCTGATTATATTAGCAGCACATTTCCTCTCCCTACTGAATTTGCTTTATTTGAGAAATCATATGTATTTGCCATTACGTATGGCATGATCTACCAATGTAGGTAGATTGTGGATGCACACTCATCCTTATGGTCATCTGGCATCAAACAGGATTTTTTTTTCTTAATATTATTAAAGAGCTGCTGTGGATGTTCAATGAATTATTAATAATTTGATATACCAATATGTCCAGCACTCTTATTTAAGGACTGGCTATCAGATTCCAGATTCTAACACATCTGTAATTGTTATGTTTCTCAAATACTTTACAGGTCCTCTTTTACTTTCACTAAATCATTTGTTTGGTTGGGTTTCTAACGGAGCACATTTTAAGCAATTCCCTTGCTTTTTCCTTATTCTTTGGCTTCCCCATAGATTTTACATGAAATAGCCAATGCTTCAAAAGCACAAGAGAGATAAATAATATATTCATATTCATACAAATTGCTGGTGAACAAAGTGGAAACCAGGTACATGCTATAGTGAACACTATCACAATTGGTTCTGTTTTGGTTCGATGAGTAATTAATCAGTATTCACAAAGCTCAGAATTATTCAAGGCATATGTTCTCTTTTGCTCCTTTCATTAGACAGATGGAAAGTATCTGCAAAAGTTGTGATAGGGAGTAAATAAATAACACTGGACACAAATCCTGTGGGATTTAATTGGTTCTTAGTGGAAAAACTCTGCTGCATTTTAGTACTGATGAGAATGATGTGAGTCACTGCATTGAATCTCTATGGCTTCTTCAAGCTTACATTCTATGCACAATGCCTGACTTTCAAGGATGGATGCTTTCCCCATCAATTTTAAATGAATGAAAGTGGTAGTAGCAAAAAGATTGAAAAATGAGAAAATGTTAAATTGGTATTTACCTTGCTGTTGCAATATATTTTAAAAATAGTTATTAATAATATTATTTTGAAGTACAGAGTGAATTGGGAGTAGGACAAAGGCTAGTGTGCTTTTATTTAGTTTGTTCCATGTGATAGCTTGTTCTCAGATGTGTTCACCTAACAGATTC
The DNA here is from genome assembly GCF_031753505.1 of Anomalospiza imberbis. NCBI lineage: Eukaryota > Metazoa > Chordata > Aves > Passeriformes > Viduidae > Anomalospiza > Anomalospiza imberbis. Next base: position 107,336,132 of record NC_089681.1, on the reverse strand, counting down.
CTCTTTCTTGCTCTCTCTTTATTAATACTACAAATTTTCTTGCATCTCACTCTTCTTACCATTAGCTCAGGATTTACCTGTGTGCTTCCTGACAGAGGCATCTGCATTGGAGCAGTTCTTATTTTAGCACTTGAAAGGAGACAGATGCACTCCATTTTTTTTGTTTCCTTTTTTTCACAGCTGATACTGTAAATTAGCTAAATTGTGATATCAGAGGAAAGACATTTCATCTTCTTCAGACTGTTTTTGGACATTTCTGTTTTCTATTGCAGGTTGTTTTTTTTATATATAGCATAAACACAGATATTCAAATACAGTTATGTTTTTCATGTTTTTTAAGCTTATGATAAAATACTGTAGTTACAATAGGTATTTTGAATTCCTTTAACTAGCAGTTTACAAGAATACAAAAAAATACTTTGTACTCTTTGCCATTGCTCCACTGTTGAAGTAATTTTTAAAGTTCTCTGTAAAGTTAAAGTAATTTTTGAAGTTCTCTGTTGTCGGAGCTCTTCCACCCCATTGCTTTTCAATTTAGCAGTGAAAAACTCTAGTGATATCCCATTAGTGTGTTGCAGAATTAGATCTCTCACCAGCATAACTTCTCTCTTGTGTAAAATGGTAGCTGTAAAAGACCCCAACTTTAATGTGTTTTTGTGGACACTTTAAATTATTTGGACGTTTGATCATATGAGCATCTATAGGGAGAAAATCCAGTTTCAGAAAAGGATGAGGGTTTTCTTGTCTGTTTTGTCCTAAATGGGTTAGAGTGTAATTGAATCAAGTACCTTTTTACATCACACAACAATTGCTGTCTGATACAACCTCACTTAGAGTTTTTTTATTAAGAAAATAGTAGATATTGGAAAAGTGAACTTTGAACTGAATTTGTCCATCAGTTGCCTGTGTTATAACTGGCTCAAAACAAATAGTCTGGCTTTAAATTTTCTAGTAATATTCTGTTGTGGCTCTCCTACATACCTATTGCCTTGTCTTCAAGAATTTTTAGTGGTTTGTGACAAGAAAAATTGTGAACATTAAAACCACTGTGAGAATTAATAGCAGAGTTCATATTTAGCTATATTGAGACTGCTGATTTCAAAAGCAATCACTGATATTAAGGATAGCTAAGGAAAGTTAAGCTTCAGTGAATGATTAATTTCTGGACTACTGTAAATTTGCATTAGTTTTTCCCCCCTTTGCAGTAATTGCTCTTGGTGAATTGTACCTGTGTACAGAGTTTTTGGAGGAATAGAACTTCTCACAGTGGGAGCAAATGTCTGCAGCAGTCTGAGGTGTGATTTAACTATGCAAAGTCTGCATTCAGAAAGAACAATATCATAGGTAGTTTGTCCTTTTGTGTGTTTGCCAACTTAATGTATAGGTTATATGCATGGTAGGAAGTCAGACATAATCTATCATGGCTTAGGGGTTTTTTTGGTTCCTGCTTTGAGTCTTTTGTGCTCTTTGCTGTGGTCTGTAATGATCAGATTGCTAGTTTTTTTCATAGTAATGAGGGGTTTTTTTGTGAATTTCTTAGTTTCTCCTAAAACTATGTTGTACCTAAACCTATATGATATACCAATTCACTGCTGTAAAATGTTTTGACTGTTGTAATAGAATCTATACTGGATTCTATATATAGAATCTATACTCCAGGAAACTTTTACTGGATCATGATTCTTAAGCTGTCTTTTTGCCTTACAAAGAACCTTACGAAATGTAGTTGTGTGCTCTCTTAGGCAGCTACTTGGCCTACCTTTAGTCAGAAACTCATAGCATTTGGTGACATTAATACATCTGAAAGCTAAACCTTCTAAACTATGGAGTCTGAATTTTATGGCTTGCTAAAATAGACAATTTTGGTTTCAAGGAATAGAGAAGTAAAGGTGATAGAATAGAAGTGGAGGGAATATCCAATATTGCATCAGATAATGATCATGGAAGTGGGACACATTCCAGTATTCTATTAAGGGCATTTCCTGAGGGAGAAACACCTAACTGAAAACTAATAGTAAGGCACCCTTCTTAGATGTATGATGAAGCACAAGGGACCTAATTAAGTAACCTTTCTCACCCCCTGTCCTTAAAAATAAATCCTCCAGACAAACATTAGGCTGCACTAAAAAAGATGAAAAGACATCAGAAACCAAAACAGGAAGGTGCTGAAGAGCAACAACAAAAAAAATTTGCTGCTTCTAAATGCCATAGATATATTACCTGTGAAGATGATAGATGGATCAACCTCATACATTGCAGCATATTGTCCTGACTAATCAGAGTAACTGTTGTAGTGTCTTTGGAACCATCCAAGAATTGTCCAAATTTCAAACTTCATTTTTGCTACTTTTTGTACCTATGCATTATCTATTAAAGACCATTAAAGACACTTTTTAGGGTTGGTGTTAGGAATAAGTTGATTGTCTTTTCATACATTATTATGATCTACATCAGTGTTTAGTTACATTTCACTGTATTCTGAAATGGTCTAAATTCTTGCCCTTGATTTCAAAAATCAAACAGTCAAAAACCCCAAACAAACCCCAAGCCAAAACCAAACCTTTTGGAGTTCAATGTGGTGTTTTTAATCATTTGTTGGTGCTATGCATGGATTTTCTTTGAACCTGATGTAGTTTCTTTGCCATTATATTAGAGGTCTAGTCCTTTTGTGCTTTCCTTGATTAATATGGGCTCATGTTAATTGCTTTAAAATACTTTGTTTTTCTCATTAGTCATTTTAATTTCCTAGTTTAGTGTTGAAATGCTCACTTTAAAAAGTAGGTCTATTTCCTTCGCTATTACTTCTCTGGTTTTATGTGTTGTTTATGTGGTTTTATATGTTTGTATTATATTCTATAATGAATATGAATAAAATTAAATGGAGTTGTTCTGATAACAGGTAAGCCTTAGGGCCTAGACCAGCCGAACTGAGCAGTAGAACTACATGTTACAGGTGTACAACATTAGTGAGAAAATCACAATCCAGATGGATTGAGAGAGATTGCCAGATGATTAAACTGTTTTATTAGAACTTTAGGGAATGTTTATGTAGATTTAGAACCTGATTTTGGTTTTGATTATGCTAGTTTTACGTCTATTGAAATTGAGTTGTAAAAACCCAGATTTTTCTTTTAGAGAAGTAATGCTAATATAAAACAGAAGATAATTTTTATGATCTTGCTGTTTCTATTGTTTGGTGTAATGTTTGCATATATGCTGCTTTATTGAAAAATATCAGGCAGGAAGACTTGCCCAGAAACAGACTCTTGAAATGTTAAGTTTTGTGTCAGCTAATAACACTGCTGTCAAACCGCATATCATTGTAATTCATATCAAAGGCAGTGGTCAGAGTTCATTATTGCAAGGGAGTTCTCATAGTCTAGTCATGTACAGACTGTAATACTAATCACCATTTTTAATGTAAAACACAACTCCTTAGTGTTACATTTTATAAAAGCTCCCCTTTAGTAAAGAAATAAGCTATTAACCTTAAACCTGTAATTTTGTTTCCTTTTTTGTGTTGCTGATCAATTACTAAATGTCTAACTTGTAAAAATGTGAAAGAAATATTTGATGTTACTGTTAAGTGAATTTTTGAAAAGAGTCATGTTGGAAGGTTCAAATGATGTAAAGCATTAAAAAGGAGCAGATACCATTCATTCTTGAGTTTTTTTACTTTCAATAGTGAATTTTTTGCTTTGTAAATATAAGTACCAAATGAGGAAGAGTCAGCTGGTTGGGTTGCTACAGCTGGAGCTGCAGACTTGAGCGAATTCAGTTCTGCCATGAATCACCTGTTCAGCATGAAACAAATCTAAACCACTGTCCAGTCCATTCTCTTGTGTTCAATAGTAGGTGCCCAGAGAAGACTACAAGAAGGTAGTCAAGTGTGTGGCAATACTTTCTGGAGGCTTTCTCTGCCACCTCTGAGAGTTTTTTTCAGAACCCATTTAAGATGATGATAAATGGGTACCATTCTGTAGATGGTGGCTATTTAGGAGTAATCTTCATTTCATTTATGTGGACTGAAAGAAATATTTCACAAGTTACTTTCAGCATAAATAGTTATTCTATAACATAACCACATGTATATAAAGATTTATGATTTTCAGGTATTTTCTTTGTATTTCTTTGTCTGATCTGATCACTTGCCATTTAATTTTATGCCATCATCTTACAGTTAAGAAGAAGCACACTACTTCATAAATTTCTGGAATATTTTCTCCTTTAGCTGTCTCCCCCAGCCTTTGCAATGTGAACAGTCATGCCTATTTTTTAAGAGCCCTTAGTAGGGTTCAAAAATCTCTCATGGATTTGACATTTCATCCCTTTAAAATTAATGTCTTGGTTCTTGCTTTGTGAATGTCCACCAGTTCTGCAGAATAATTTCTGCTCACTTTGTTCAGCTTAGAATGTCTGTAATAACCAGATTTCCACACTCTCCCATCCAACTTTTCCCTAAAGATTCTCTCTGATAACAACACATTTTCTGTCTTTTTAAAGTATCAAACCTGTAACAAAAAGCCTTTTGTGTTTAGTGTCCTGAACTAGGTTTTTGTTTTGCAAGAAAGTAATTTAGGATTTCTTAGGAAAACAGATGTCGCATATTGCTGGAAAACAAAATTGGAGGCACAATCTCATTCTGAAAATTGTTAGTATATTAAAAATTTAGATTGTACTGATAGCAAGTCTTTTAAAATCAAATCACCAGTTATTTTGAGCCAGTACTGTTTATTTATATGTAGTTTTAAATGAGATGGAAATAGTGTGATTTAGTATTACAATTCATGATGATTATGATTTAGTATTATGATTCATGATGATTCTGTGTGTTTTCCAAACAGGACCTAATTTAATATAAATTATGTAATGAAGGACCAAAATACTTTTGCTTTCAAATAACATTCTATGAAATGAATCCCATAGCTAAACTCCTCTTTCACCAGCTTTAAAACAATTCCTTTGTAAAAGTATGTAAGAGAGCAATGAAGAGTGTGATAAAGTCACTCTCTTGCTTGAGCACATATATGCAAAGTTAGGATAAATCAGCTTTAATCTTTGTCGTATTGTGGTGCTTGGTGTGACTTTATGCTTTATCTAACTTATGTGTATAATTTTCTTTCAAGCCTGCAGCTTTTTATTGTTTCAATCATAAAAGTTGGCAGGTGACCTTTAAGAACAGACCTATTGGCTCTAGTTTTGTCTTAGCTTATCTCAGCAGAAAGTATAGCTGACTTTGTAGTGCTGTAACAATCGGGACCACTTCCACTGTTTGAAAACAATTGTTTCATAATTTACCCTCTACCACAAAAGCATTTTTCTAGGTTCTGCCTAAACTAGGATTGCTTGGCTATTCTTGGTATTTGATTGTATTTTACTACTAATGTGTTCACAGTTTAAATGCTGCTTATGTAGCAAAGTGAGCAGCTTTTGCTGGGATAAGTAGTTCCAATAAGCCCTAAGCATAAGTAGGCTTGTGCTGGCAAAACTTCATTTTGTCAGTATGATTGCTGTTACAGTAGCTGCTCTTTTTGGGAGTCTGTGATGTTTAAATGACTTTCTTTACATTCAGTATTGTTATATCTACATCAGCAAAATTCTGTTTTGCAGGCATGGACTAGGCTTTTAACGAGTAGATTTGGTTCTGGAAATGAACCTCAAATATAATAAGTCCTCCTATCTGTAATCTCGGGACTCTCTTATGACCTTGCTGTGTCCAAGCTGCCATTACTGTCTATTTAAGGGTTATTAGATGGCCCAGAGGAGATTAGCTTTCATGTTCTCCTGACCTATTAAAGTAATTTGTTTCCATTGCATATGGAAAAAAATTTCCCTCAATTTAATAAGAAGAGAAATTGTCCTTAAATTTAAGCTTCTAAACTTAGAAATAATGAGTTTCTTTCCTTACCTAAACTCTTTTCCCTCTGTTAAGTGTAACATTTCCATATGCAAGAAAAAATGAACACATTCGTTTGAACAAGGCTATTACTTAGTTTTGTTAAATGTCTGTATGTGAGTGCATAAAAGGATACTGTTTTGTTATGTTTTGAACAGTTTAGTGGATGTATTTTACTTGTCTCCAGGTCTACATGCCAGTACTGTACAATGCAACAGATCTTCTTATTCCCACCCTTAACTCATATAGATTCTATATCATAAAATCATTATTACATTTAGGTGAAGGCAAGGATCAGAGAAATAGAAAAACAGTATGAAAAAATAAACCATTATTCATACATAATGCATATATCTGCATTACTTAGAAGTAATTCTGATTCATAGATAGTTATTCATAGATACTGTTGTTCTCTAAGCATGGGTTTCATTCCTTATTATATTTCTTTTACAAGACATGATTCCAGCAAATATAAACAACCAGGGCTCTTACAGGTGACATTAATCTAAATGAAGCATTTCTTTTATAACCTTTGGATGTCTCTTCTAGCCCCCTCTGATTTTTTTCATTAAGTTCATAGAGGAGAATGTGAAATTCCTTTTAGCTGTTTCAGTTCACAGTCTAGTATTTTAGCTTACACTATCCATAAAAATAACACCTTCTCCTCCTATCTTATTGGACATGAATAAAAACTCTTAAATGAAACTATGTGATTCAAGGTGTATATGAATTCTTTTTAACAAATCGCTTACCAAACAAAATTAATCTGATTATTGTTTTACCAGAAGACAATATAGAATTTTACACAGTAAAGCTTCAAACAGGAAATTAAATACTTATTTTAGTCAAATATAACTGCTGTTTATTCACAGTGAACTGTGCAATATAACTTGGTATTCTTAACTGGCATACTACTGGCAAGACAATTTTGTAGAGTGTTGTACACTGAGATCCCAGACGTGCTCTCTGTGTTTCAGTTCTGCATTTATCACATGGGCTTCTTAATGCAGTCTTATCTTTGCTGTGTCACAAAGCCAAACCTACCAATTGTTTATGAAGCACTTCTGTGACATTATGGTGACACAAGAAGAAATTTTTGAGACACACAACTGGGTGTTCTCTGTGGTTGGTGAATAGGCATTTAGTATAGTGTGTAAGAAAAGGTGACAATCATTCTTCCAATTAGACAATATAATACAGTAAAAAGCAGTGAAATATAATACAGTTAATCATGTGATTCATATGTCATGGTAGTGTGTGTGAGACACACATGCTTTACTAATGCAGTATTTTGTGCTCCTACAATAGAAAACACTGCATTAATGTAAAATATTACTGATTTTTGAGAATATTCTTTCTTTAAGCATATGCTGGGTTTTGTGTGATTTTGAAATGCAAAAGAATATAGGTGACTTCTTTTGGGCCACTACTGCTCAGCATTGTCAAGTATCTGACAAAAGTGTCATATATAAGTATGTTAAACCCAAGAAGTTAGTTAACATGGCATTCTTTAAAAAGCACAGCATATTTATAATTTCATTATGTGTGCTGAGTCTATTAATTCAAACAGTTAATGGTGCACTCTGTTTCATAGTATGTATAGTGGTATAGTTGTGGCATTTTATTAATTACTGCCATTAAAAAATGCTAAATTAATTACTGTTCTACTCACTTGAATTGCATCAGTGAAGCAGACCTAAAAGTAATTTCCAAAGCAGTATATAACATTGCTGTTTCTGTTTAATGTCTGAAATGGAGGTCATTTTTGTTGAGAGCTAGTCAAAGGCTAAGATTCTGGGTCATGGATATTGGCAACAGCTATTCTACTGCTCTGTTCCTCTTGTGAGTTTAGTGTGTTAAATAAGAATTTACTTCGTCTGTTATTAAGTAAATCTTAAAATATGTTTTTACAGCCTCATGGAAGAAATCGATCTTTTTCCAGTTCTTTTCCAAGTCATCTCGGTAAGAATAATTTTTAATATAGATATATATTCTAATAGATATCCTATCTCCCAAATCATATCTAACTTGTAAGTTTCATATTAGCAATATTGATAAAATAAAATCAAATGGAACAGTCTAACAAAACAAAAGAATCTAGAGTAAGCAGACATTTAGGAGGGTCTCACCAACTAGTCTCCCTGTATAAGAAGTTTCTTCAAGATAAGTACTTTTTTCTTTCTTGAATCAAAATATCTCCTAATAATAGAATTAATGAGCTTGATTCTTAATTATGTGTTAGCTATGTATTTGCAGAGTCCATACAAGAAATGCTGAGGAAGTTGCATTTCGTTTAATAGCATCAAATACAAATTTGATACTGTTGGCATGGTAGTCTCAAATCCCACAATTTGTTTTTAGAATTTCTTTCAATATTAAGTGTCAAGGATATGATTTTGGGATAGTCACACGTGGAACTTCTATCCCTAAAAAGAATCTGCCACTTATAAAGTTCATGAAAACTGTTGCTTTTGTTTCTCTGAAATGTTGCAAAACAAATATGTTAATGAAGAAGACAGATCTTTAGGCCAGTTTGGAAGCTGGGTACTATACTATCCATTGGCCTTCTCATTGTTAAATTCCAGTTTCTTATTAATTTTTTAAATTTTTAGGGTCATGAAGTTGTATCAGGTAAGTGTCCTGTCTTGTAAGCATGCTCCTGATGGATGCTAAATATGCATTATAAGTAAATACACATAATTTATGTAGTGCAGGCAGATTGCATACTTGCTTTTGTATCATTCTTGAAATTCAGTCTTATTCAGGGTAGATGAGGTTCATAAATGGGTTTCTGAATCAACTTTGATATTCCTTTCTTAAGTTTCAGTATTTTAATCTTGACTCTTCCTTTGCGGTGATTTATTTTACTGCCTATTATTTTGAATCTCTTTAATACTGTATACCCAGATAAGCCATATTTTATTAAAGTAACCTTGTTAGTGATGATAGATTTTTCCAGCAGCATACAGAACACAGGCTTTATGATATTTTGTGTACATAGATCTACAAATCTGTTTTTTGTGATAAGTATTGAGAATAAAACCATACATTTTACTGTAGTTCATAGATAGTTTTTACCTAGGATTAATACTAATTTTAGGTATTAATAAAAGAACTCAGTAAAATATGGAAGTCAAATGTTTCATATTAATATCCTTAAATATTTACTTAATATTTGAATTGTCTTCAGGTGCTAGAATCTTGAAATTTAAATATATATGTTAGTCTATAGCTATGAGCATTTGAACTGGTTATGATCTCTCAAAATATTCCAGGTATTGAAAATTTTTGTATAATGTATCTGTAGTCATGGAATTTAAAATGTGTTTATGTCATACCATGTAAGTAGGACAAGCTGTAGTCAGTTATGAATGCTCTCTCCTTACCTCCCCACATACAGTTTGACCTCAGGAGTTTTAGAAATAGTTCAGTGTTTTTTTAGGGAGTAAAGCAGTTTAGCTCTAAATTGTCTGCATGACTTGTGGTCTCTCAAGGTTTCACACCTCTCTTGAACCCCTATGGCTGTCTTTGAGCTTATGGTTGGAGTTGAGGAAAAATTGTGTAGCTTTTAGGGAGAAAAAAATTTCCTCTTTCCACATGCTTTGTTCAGAGAGGACACTTTAATTGCTTCAGATGCCACATAAAGCATTTGAGCTTTAACAGTGCACTGGTGTTGCAGCTTGTGTTTATTTTATTAAGTTTTATTAAGTTGATTGTTAAATAGTATGTTCTCTTATCCCCCATGTTTTCCCCAAGTTGGTTTCTCCTTAAGTTGTACCCTCCTTCCCAGCTGTCTCTCAAGGTATCCCCTCCCCTTGTTCCATACCCTTTCCTGCCTATCAAGGCAATCCTGCCCCTTTTGCCCTACCTGTCAAGGTAACCCTGCCCCTTATTCTGGAACATTTCCCCACCACTCATCATTTGGACCAATCCCCAACCAAGACTTCTCTCCTCCCTCTATCCCTGTTGGTCATTGCCCCAAACCCCCACCTCAAGTGTTACCCTTTGGTTATCCAGTTGTATCCACCCCCTATTTGCTGATGCTTTAAAATCCCGTGTACTGAGGTGTTCAGGGCTCTTTCTCTGTGTCCTGGTCCCCCTGATGTCAATAAACCAGTTGGAACTTCAAGACCTGGAGAGTCTCCTCTGCCTTCTTTACTCAGTCCCTGCCTTGCCACCTTGGAGCACTGCTTCTCGGGTTAGTGCTGCGTTAGCTCTTAGGTTCTGTCCGTGGCTTCACCCCAGCCAGGGCAGTTCCTCATTCTCATCACTATTCTGGAACAACAGAGAGATAGCCTGGGCTCTGGTAGGCAGTGGCACACTGGGTGTGAGCTGTGGTCTTATTTAGATCAAGGGATGCGAGATGTAACACCAGAAACAGCAAAGGAGGATGGTAGCTCCTTCCTCTGTTTTCCCTACAGAAAACTGAAATCAGCAATGGAATGATAGACAGTTGGGAAAACTCAAGAGCCAGGACTAAATCAGACTGGAAGGATTAATCATTTGGCTACTTTTCTTTGAACAGAATAGATTGAACAGGACAGATTAACAAACTTCTTCATTACAGCTTTCTGAAATAATTTTCAGTCATATGGGTGAAGAGAGATGTATATAATTTGATTCCCATTATTCTTTATAAACTAGTCTTTGTCTAGGTTTATACTTTTATCAGTTTCAAGGATCAGCATAAATAGTAATGTTGAGATCTGTGTTGTTATAGTTAGTCCTTTACTGGACTCTAAACTATTGAATTATGCTTCAGAGTCAATACTCCATTTTATTCTGACAGTAATTTAATGTAGAGCTATTACTATCTAGTCCATGGTTTATTACTAGTACAATAATTTCTATGCTAAGACTTCCTATCCAATGTGTATTTTCTGTGTATCATTAAATATCATGTTATTTTCTGCAATGCAACTGACAGTACATCGACTCTGTTAGACTCTGAACGGAAATACTGTGGGCTTAAAATTGAAAATCATTTCCAGGAGCAGTCTTTGTTTCTAGGCTGTGCTGCAATCCAAGTGGGATTGAACGTACTAGCTTTAATCTAGCTAGCACAATAGCAAGGACACGATGGCTTGCAGATACTGAGCAGTTCACAAGAAATAAGTTTTAATATGACTGATTTTCACTGTTTATCAGTGTAGCCTTATATTACCTCTTATACTGCACGCTACCCAATGTTGTTGTCTAAGCAGTAACACTGAGATTTGGCAAGTTTTTTTATCCTCTATCATCTCTCTGGACCAGTTAGATCTCTGAATTAATTCAAAGCATATGAAAAGTATCCTTTCCTGACATTTTGACTACAATTTATAGTTGCCAAGCAAAAAGAATGGGATCAGTGAAAAAAAAAATTGTTACTGTCTACCTAAAAAGTTGTTCTAAGAGAATAGCCATAATTTATCTTCACCTAAACTAAGGTTTATTCACTGAGTTAATTAGTAAGAGGCTTTAAATAGAGTTCCAGTTCCCCTGGAAACCCTCAGCACTCGTTCATCTCTCAGCTCTCAGTTGCATTTAGGAAGTGCACATTAATGATGTGGTTAGTGAGTATGTGAAAAACCTGAATACAGTTTTTCATTACAGAACTTCAGAGGTGAATTTCATGGTTTACCTGAATGCAAATTAATGTCATGAATGCCATGATCCCAGCCCCTGGTGCTAGAGGTTACTTAGCTATGAGTAGTCCTACAAAGCAATATGAAGGTGTGACTCCAATATGAGTAGACCTCAATCTTGCAATAATGTCTAATGTAGTCAGTGAAAATGTAGTGATGTGTATCTGTTGAAAAATGGAGACATATTGACAATTTACGAGTATTTTCAGGACAGTAAGGGATTGAAAAGCAGAAGGAAAGCTGACATTATAATCTGAAAAAGTTAAAGGTGCAAACTCCCCTTGGTAGCAAGATTAATTGTAATGAGCTAAATTCCATGGTTATGTAAATAATGCCAAAACTTGGGTTGATATAAAGTATAAATATGAAATGCTGCTGTTGATGAAGAAGGGGTTGTAGCAGGAAAAGTTACTGTGGGATATATTTAATGTTGTACTTTCTTGCTGCCTTTTACTGCTACATCCTTCGTATTTTGTTTCTAATATATTTTGCAATGCCTTCAATATCAGTTTATAATTTACAAAGTATTGATTTTGATTATTATGTTACAATGCTGGAATGAGTTTGATAAAGGATTTGGAAGTGTTTACTGCCATTTTTGTAAATTATGGCTTTTTGTATTTTAGGTTGCTACCAAGATTTTGCTGAGTAGCAAGCAATGAAGTTGACATAAATGTTATTTTCTGTATTATGTTACTTTTAAAAGGGTAACATAATAAATATTGCCTGGTCTTCATTTAGTGTTACCTCAATGTAAGCTGTTGCATAGAAAAGAAATTCTGTGTAGTTGGTGAAATTCTGTTTTTTGCTGCTGAGTTTTAAAACTAAAGTTAATGATGCATGTGATTAGGAGCTCAGTGCTACTCTGTTTTTAAAGCCCAGTAGTCAATTCTGTGCTTATCCTATTAAAAGTTCTGGTGTAGCTGTTAGTCACACCAGCATATTATCACAGCCATTAGTTTTTGCTGTAATTTTTTTCTTTTTGCATATTTCTGTATCTTAACGGCCAGTTAAAGGCATATTCTTTCAATAAAAAATTACTTTATAGTAATTAAATATTGCAGTGTAAAAATGATATTATTAAATGTGATCTATAGTAGATAGTGTGCTCATGTCTAAACTGCAGAGGCTATTCAAATACAGTGGTTGTTTTATTTATTTATTTATCTATTCTTAACACAGGTAAGTCCACCTCTTCTGTTTGCATTAATGAAATCATTTAAATTAATTTGAAAATTGCATATTTTAAATTATTTTCTTTCAAATACCATGGAAAGGTTTTAGTATGAAAATACAAAATAAATTTCCCTTTGCAGTCCTGTTCATATCTTTTTGCTTATTTTTTCTAGTTGCGTATAGGTTTGAAAGCTTTATGCTGTCCCTGTGTATCTTGGGATGGCTGTATTGGACATCTTAAATTAGATTATCATATGCTACTCATGTTTTTGATAGACTGCAGTCAACCTATGCTTGAGTGCTCAAAAAATGCTTCAAAATCATTGTTGTGGTGGCAGTCACTGGTCCTTTTAGAAGGTGTACTTTGCTCACTTTGTTGTAATTGCAGTTGAAAATAGAGTTCAGTATTATCATTAAGGGAAACAATATGAGCTAAGCACAATTAAAAGAAAAATTGTAATAGTTACATAAAAATAGATAAACATGCACTTTAAAAGAAGAAACAAGTCATGCCAGCTTCCTTGTGTAACAACTTCTTTTCAAGAAAGCTAAAAATTTTGTAGAAATTTTGTCTAAGTAGAGGATACATAGCCATGTATAACTAGATTCCTTTGGTATAGTTAGATTGCCTTTTTTTAATTAGTTCTAACCAAAGTCCTTCAATTAAAAAAAAAAAGTTATGAAAAAGAAGTTGTATAGCATCCAAATGGAAACAATGGTTGGAGTCTATGTTTCATTTTCAATTTTAATAGGAGAAAAGCCACAGGAAATGGTTATCGTCAGAGATGCCACTCCTTGTGATTCAGTTAAAGTAACAAAGCCATCCACTTAGAATGTTTTAAAAATAATAGTTGTTTTATGACCCATCTTACCTGTGAAAATACTATAAAAATTGAGAAAAAGAACACTGGAGAGGAAAAAGAAGAGCCTCATCATTCCTCTTTTGCTTGGTTTATATGTTCTGGTGAGAGATTACAGTCATATATCATTTGAGGGAAGAGGTAGAGGTATTTTGCTGTCTAGCAGCCACATGGATGATAAGTATAGAAGAACATGAATCAGAGGTTATTGCAGCATTTGAAGCACTAGTTTACCTTCAGAAGTCTGTTAAAGAAAGCACCTCCTAGTCCAGTGTGGTGAACATCTTGTCTGAAAGAATGGGAAGAATGTTTCTAACTCTTGCAAGTACTTGTAAGCCATCAGGATGAGTACTTAAAACAAAAGGAGATTCTCTTATATTGTGTAAAGAGTACAAGTTTATGCTGCAGAACTCATCTGCTGGAGAAAATTAGGATAGTAAACTTGGCAAATAATAAAAGCTCTAGCATTTAGTGTGAATGGGCCCTTGGTCTTCTATGCTGTAAATGAGCTTTGACCGAAAGTCAGCTCATGAGCAGATTGATGCTGATTGATTGCTCTGGTCATCTTGCTCCAGGCTGTAGACATACTCAATCCTTAATTTAGAATCAGCTCTCTAGTAGAAAAGTATCTGGGAATGCTTAGTCTTCATGTGTTTTAAAGAACAGGAAATACTGTTTATTTTAATACCTTTGTGTGGGGTATTCCTGTTCCTCTCTGTATTTTCAGTGCTGTTACAAAATTGTTCAATGCAATGGCTCTTTCTGGTGTACTTCACCAGTTCATTACTGCTGTTAGGGAAAACCTGCATTTATAAGGTATCTGAAATTAGATTCTAGGAGTGATTTTTATGGCTTCTACAGGATGGGCATTAGTTAGAAACCTTAAATGTATCCATAATGAATGTCTCTATTTTTTGTCTTTCTCTGAAGTATGCACATTTTAAAAAAATCTACTGTATGTAATAGTCAAATTGTATGCTGTGGCAGTGTATTTAAAACTTCTGTGACAGATTAGGAGTGTAATCTATGAGGATTTCTGAAAGTGAAAATGCCAAAACCCTATTTTAATGGGTAGTTTATAAAGTAAAATAATTTCTAGTTTTGAAAGGCATTTAATATCCAAAGATGGGTTTAGGAGAAACTAGTGAAAAAGTGTTGAACTATCTTAGAATTTATGTATTTGGAATGAGAAAAAATTATGAGATATCATTTAAAGAAGATAAATGGAATGCAAGTGTAAAATTTACTATGAGTAGAACACTTCACCAGTGAGAATGGTTTAAATCCTTTCCAAACTGACAAATTTCTTACCAATGCATTGAAGTCTTGTGTCAACATTCAGTAAGGTATTATATTCTCTTTTTAATGTAAAATCAAATTAATAGGAGTGCTTCTATACACCAAAGAAGACACTGTAAAAGGCAGTAGGGTACAGTATGTTAATTTCCAATTTTCCAGGAATAAAATATGTGTCCTCTGGTAGGAACATTAGGATTTTTCATTACCCTGCTAAGTTGCTTAAGCACTTTCAGTTTAAGGATGAGATTCCTGAGACTACTTATTTCTTTTAAATTGCTGACTTGAAAATACTGTATAGTTAAAAGGGATAAGCCTGCACATCTGAATTTGTACTCTTGGAAATAAACATGTCTAAGTGGAGCTCTCCTGAGATTTTTTTAGCAGGAAGAGGAGTCCTGCTCATAGAAACTTCTATTTTCAGAAAGAGATTTGTTTTCTTTTGTTTTAGTGATCTTTTAGTCAGGAACTTCAGAGGAAGTGTTAGTGTTTATACATATGAATGTTTGATTAGTGCTGAATTGGGTTGTTAATCTGTTACGGTCAACTGATCTCTCCAATTATTAACACTGTACATGGAATGAATTCTTAACAGTTATTCATGTGTAACTACTGTGTTCTTAACAGATGACAACAAAACTATTAGAAGCCAAAATGCTTGGTATAAAAACAAGTTCTGATTGTGATTAATAACAAGTATCCATGACAATTGATTTCTTTCCCCAGATGTTGTCATGTGATGTGCAGTGGTTTTGCATATGGATAAAGCAATTACAGAACCATATATTGTCTGCAGTTGGAAGGGACTAGTAAGGATCACAGTGTCCAACTCCTGCTACCTTCAGAACTACCTTAGTCATCATATAACTAGGAGTGTTGTCCAGATGCTCCTTGTACTCTGTCAGGTATTGTGCTGCAACCACTTTGCTGGGGAGCCTCTTCCAGTGCCCAGCCACCCTCTCAGTGAAGAACCTTTTCCTAATGTCCAATCTGAACTTCCCCTGATGCAGCTCCATCCCATTTTCTCCTGTCTTATTGATGGTGACCAGAGAGAGATCAGCATTTCGCCTCTTCTGCCTCACTTGAGGAAGTCATAGACTGTGATGCGGTCTCCCCTCAGCCTTTTCTCCTCCAAGCTGAACAAGCTAAGTGACCTCATCCGCTCCTTGTAGGTCTTGCTCTTGAGACCTTGCACCATCTTTTTCACCTTTCTCTGGACACACTCTAGTAGTTTGATGTCCTCTTGCATTGTAGTACCCAAAACTGCTCCCAGCACTTGAGGTGAGGCTGTCCAGTGCAGAGCAGAGCAGGACAATCCTCTCCCTTGTCTGACTGGTGATGCTGTCCCTGATGCCCCCCAGGACACATTTGGCCCTCCTGGCTGGCAGGGCACTGCTGACTCATGTTCAATTTGCCATCAACCAGGACCCCAAGTCCCTTTCCATAGCATGGGTCTCCAGCCCTTTGTTCCCCAGTGATAAGGTCAGCAAAAGTTCCCTTTGCAGAGGCATTTTCCTGCCAGCGATGGAAAAAGTATTTTGCTTTTTCAGTATCGTTGTGATGTATGCTAGACTTTCAGTGTTTGCTACAACCACAGAGCTTAAGAGTTGTTTGTGTTGCAGTCAGTGTCTGGCAGCAATTCATGAAGATGCCTTCGCCTAATTCTGAACTAACAGCTGCCAGCTTTAAACAGAGCTGGGATTACTTACTTTCCATCCATCACATTGAGAAAATTATTGTTATTGGGGTTTGATATTGGTCTTTTTGAATGGTATTAAGAGCTGTTTTTCACCCTTTCTTGTAGAGTTGCTTGAGTTAAATAATTTTGGCTGTCTTTAATTCAACTTTCTTTTTCAAGTAGTTAAATATGCTTTCATTACAAATATTTTAGAACAGATTAATGAAAAAACTGAAAACTTGAAGAACATGATTTGTGGGATGAAAAATGGGCTTGTTGACAGAGTAGTGAGAGAACTGAGAGAACTGCTTCCTATTCCTGCTGCTGATCCACATTTATTCTTGACTGGGAAAATTGTATAAGCCCTCTTTTTCACAATATGCTTGTTGTGCTTCTGTCCTTTGGGTGTCCAATGAACACCTTTACTCTGGGAAAACAGCAATTGGTTCTCATCATTCTGAAACTAAGCTTGTTTAAGGTCCCAGCTGGACCTTATTCAAACAAAAGTCTTTAATTATTTTTTTCTTATGGTAAGGTAATCTCTAAACTATAAATGTACATCACAAGAATGTAGGGAAAATGAATTCATTAATATTTAGAAGGTATTCAGTGTTTTTTATGAGAAGCACTAAGTAAATATGGGCAGCCTATTTTATGGTTGTATGTCTGAGTAGGTATATCCCCAGTAGGATTGCTGATGGAGAAAGAAGTGAGAGGAAGCAGAGCCAGCCTTTAAATAATTTTAATAGTATAAATTTATATTCTGCATAATAAAATGGGCTTTAAAGAAAGGAGAAGTATTGATAAAGCATATCCTTCTATCACTCGCTTTTATATCTGCAAAATTACTTTGAACCAGTGCTCATGTGAGGGGAGGGAATAAAATTATTTACTAAATCACCTGGAGCTCCACTTCTGAGAGAAAAATTGAGTCCACAGCATTTCTGACAACATTATGTTCCTGTACAGGAAGCAAATGTAGCCATTTACATCTTAAAGGAATTGCTTTCTAATGCTAGACACTTATATTTTAGTATGTATGCTACCCAGCTATTTTTTTCCTATTTTACATCCAGTGCTAAGGGACATAAGAAAACTCATGTAAAAACAATATTCTGTGTGTTTGTTAGTAGTTATTATTTATCCTGTCCTAAAAGTTGAAAATTGTACAGATAATAAATATGAATCTAAAAGACTGTAGCAAGATTTTAAAGCTAGCTATAACATAGTGGGTAAGAAAATCACAAACAGGTAGTGAAAGTGCATAGGTATCTGTACTTTGCAAAAATAGTGACCATGATTACTGCAGATACTAGAACACTTTTCTGAGTTTTATGATGTTGTGACTGTTTCCCATTTCTTTGATCTCACTCTTCATGTTATATATTACTGGTCTTCAATAAGCAGGCAAACATACTGGCTGTGTGAAGGTGGGTTTTTTCATAAATGTTTCTGCAGTAGTCCAGAGTGGGTAGTTATTTTGTATAATAGTAGATAGTTATTATGGTATAATATCTTACAAGTTGTCTTTTGAAAGAAAATACATTCACCGTTTCAAAGAAAAAGCTGTTTCATTAAAGTAATGATCACGGTTGTTCCTTGCATGGCAGATCCATGTATTTATCACATCATTTGACTATCCCAAGGACATTTCACAGTTTTGCTCTAAAATGACCTAAAGCTCAGCTGGTGTCTCTGGTCATTTTGCTTCTTCTCTTGATTGGGACAAACAGGGTGCTGCAGGGATGAATGGTGATGATGCCGTTTAAGCTGCGTTCAAAGCAATTAATGAGTAACTATAACTCTAATATTTATCCAGAGTTATGGTACGAAGTACAGAATAATCCCTTCAGGGATGACTTAAGATCCAATACAACAGTTGTTTTAAAGGTCTCTGCACCTACAAAGGGCAGAGCATCTTCTTGTTACTGTGTGCTGGCTCTTGGCTGTTGCTCAAAATCCACTAGGTTTGTCCTGTATTTAGAAGATTGCCTGTTGTCCTTTGGACTTTGCTGAGTGCTGGTAGATGGCACTTCATTTAAACCCCTCACATTACAAATGTGGTAATAGTGGTTATTCTGAACAGCTCTTAAAAGTTAGTATTTCTTGGAAGGCTAAACTTGTTTGGAATACCTGGTTTCCAAATACCATGTTCAGAGAAAAGATTAAAATATATTGTAAAAAATGTAATAGTGCTTACCCTGAACCATTGACATCTTGGAGCAAGCCCACCCTGATAACTGGGGGTCTGGAGCACGTGGCACACATGGAGAGGATGAGAGAACAAGTTTCATACAACCTTTGCAAAGAAATCTTGGGGGGATCTTTTTCCTGTCTGTAGCTACCTCATGGGACAGTACAGAGAAGATGCAGCCAGACTCAAGTCAGCAGTGTACAATGGAGGGACAACAGAATGAATACAAACTGGAAGATGGGAAATTCCAGCTTCATATAGAAAGAAACTTTTTGCTGTGAGGAGGATGGTCAAACACTGGAATGAGAGGTGAGAGGTTGTAACATCTCCATGCTTGGAGACTCTATGCAGCCTGAGCCAAGCAGCCAGCTAGACTGGAGAGCTCCGGAGGCACCTTCAACTGTATGTTATTCTGTGATTTGATTGTCCCAGTCCAGTCCATCTTCCTAAATATCTACCAATTGGACAAAAATTACCCCACAGGCTATCTCCTAGCATGGTAGCCACCATACACTGAGCCTTATTGAATGTAGATACATTAACTCCTCCAGACAAGGTTCCAAGTCGGTAGTCTTTCAGGTGAGTTTGGGTTTCTGAGCTCTTCATCTTTTTCCTGCTTCCTAATAACTTGTATGGTTTGACCTTTAAGTAAGCAAAGTGGATGGACTGAAGTGGCAATGCTTATTCAGCTGGCTTGGCTCCAGTGCTATTTCTTCTTTATCTAAGCCATCTGCATTTTATACTGCATGAGGGTAGTGTTTTATGAACCAAATCCAAGGCAGACTGTAGGTCAGGGTTGAATGGATTGGTGTATAAAGTCACTGAGTGTTTCTGCCAACTTGTTTTGTCTCTCAATACACTCAGACATTTATGCAAGGTTATCTGAAATATGAGTCTTGTGGTTTTTTTACGTGTTTTAAACAGGATTTTTGAATTTTGGAATTAAGTAGTTTGAATATTATTGAATATTATTTTTAAATTTTGGGATTGAGTAGTTTGAATATTATTGAATATTATTTTTCCTAATGATTTTATTTTTACTTACAAACAGTGCAGCTCTGACCTTTAAGGGAACATGCTAACTTCAGCTTTCCACATGACAGATAAAGCTGATGACATTAGATTTTATTTCTTGGAAAACAAGTTTACTTAAATGTTAACGAAGACCTTTTTTTAAACTCTATTAGCTTTAGGACAGTTAAGATTTGTAGAATATTTGAAATATGTAGTAAGAAGACTTTTATAGTATTTAGGTGAAGAATTATGTGTAAAAAAAACCCCCAAACTTCCAAAAGTATGGAAAATACATGACTTTTTGCCCTGATAGAGAAATAATTTTTTATTTTATTTGTCACTTTATATTGATAGAAAACTTTAATAAAAATTCTTCAGTACTTAATTTTATAGTACTTTTTTCTGTCTAGCCCCTTCTATCAGGAATGATTCTGTTATTGTTCCCCCAGTCCAGCCTGAAGGAAGAGTTTATAACCTTTTTCCATGCTCACTGAACATTTTATCAGGAATTCCATTTTAGATGACAGATCAGTCTGTCAGTCTTGGGAACTTAAGGCAGAAGGGTATTGAACTTATATTCCTTAGTGATGGATTTCACTGACAGCAGCATGAGTGACCATCACCAGACAGCCCTAAGGCTTGGATAGAAACACAATTGGTGCTCATGTTCTCTCCCTCTCACTTTTCCAGCAAACACAATCTTTTAAGAACTTACAAAGTTCACAATACAGAGGTTCTAAAGCAGGGTTTTGTCCTTCTTAAACAGTATCTGGTTTGGTTGGTTTTGGTTTGTTTTTTTTTTTTTTTTTTTTGTAGTCATAAACCTGTACAGCATTCACATATTGTTTCATCACACTTGATTTGTGCCTTTTTTGATAGTTTTGTGGATAACCTTCAGGATCTTGTGATTTTTCATGTAATTAAAATCCTCTCAAGTTTTTTTTGATGCCTAATGCTACTCACTTTCAGTTTCATTTGCACCCCTTTTCAATGCAGATAGAAAATCTGTATGTGTTCTGAAGTATTGTACAATGTGAGACTGCTATCTAGGATCACAGCTCTACATATGCCATGATGCAAGATGTGTTGCCATGATCACTCAGGAATGAGATATTGTGGTTGGATAAAAACACAGTGTAATAAAAACATCTGTTTAATCCTTTGTCCTGATCTGGAAATTACACTGAATGTTACTCATTGCGAGATGAAGTATTCAGTGGTTGGCAGAGAAACATTGTGCATATTACTCCATGCGTGGATTTTGGGTTCCTCATCTCAAAATGTTTACAGTAGAACTGCAAGCAAATAGTGTAAAGAAAAAAAAACCAGAGATGGTTAAAGGTCTGTAATGGCCACTGTGAAAAAGATTATACTTCTGTATCCTTTATTTGAAAGCTGGTGGTTGATATATATGTACCATAGTCATGTGAATAGGGGACAGTATTGCTACTCACTGTCTCCACTCACACAAGATCTGTATTGTAAGAACTAAAGAAAACTTGCAGTTGGGATCTGAAAAACTGACAAAAGGCCAATTGTATTTCCTGTAGGGTTATGTTCAGCTTTCAGCTGTGATCCATGGCATCCTCAGTTTACTTGAATTAAAAAATAGACCAGACAAATTAATGGACCAAAAATCCGTTGAGAGCTGTTATGTATATAAAATCTGCTTCTGGCTCAAAGTCCTTGAGCTGTGAATTCCTGGAGGCTAAGGAAAGTGTTCAGTATACCTGTCATGTTGGGCTTCTTCTGTTGTTGAGTGTTTTAGATACGTTGTTAGGGTAGGTAGACCTATCTGAACTGAGTCAGATTCTGCTTTATATACTAAAAATGAATGCATAGGAACCTTTCTGTATTGTGAGATTTTAGTTAATAGCTGCAGAAATTTGTATTAAAACTCCCATTTTTATATGAGAAACCAGTTTAATTTTTTATGACTTAAACATATTGACTTGTTTTCTGAAGCAAGTTGTTTCTTAGAGAAATTAGCTAGTTAAAAATACACAGCTTTGAGTTATGAGGTTATTTTTCAGTCTGTGCTGTTTATTTGGCTGTCTGTGGAGTTAAAAATTAACACAAATTTGGTGAATTCACAAAGAAGTTTGGATTTTCTTTAAGAATTAATATTTAGCCATTGTTTATGAACAAGTTTCAGAGTTGTCAATGTTTAACGTAGCACATTTTTGCAGAATTTTTATTACGTCAAAATATCACTCAGTCACTCTAATTAGACGATTTTCCCACTTAGGGAAAAAATATCTGGGAGGTGGTATGGGATGGGTAAAGAGATAATTGTGCTCTTTTTAAATTAGAGATTTAACTGGCATCATCATCTTCAGAATCCATATTATTTCTGTCACACCCCTTTCCTCTGAAAGTTCATAGCATTTACTGCCTTTCTCCTGTGTTTTAATTTAAGCAATGCAACTAAAGTAGTTAATCTTCTAGATTGGTGACTGGTTCTGCTGTGAATAAGATTAGACAAATTAAATTCTTTATCTTTTGTTGTTCATCCTTCACTACTTTTATCAGTGACTGATAAATCTAACTTCCCATTCTTTAAGCTTTTTTCCTATTCTCACAGTCTTGCAGTGCCCACACCTTGGACACGTTTCATTTTGTTTATTTAGTTCTTTTCCTATAGTCAGATTGTAATTTTGTAATATTCATATATATATGTGTGCATGGGTGTGATAAATAAAATATGCCCATATATATACACCAGTGTGTGGCAATCTCAAATTATTTCTGTTAGCAGTCTCAAAGTCTTTGTGACCTTGTAAGTGATCTTCATACTGTGTTGTGTGATGTAAAAAAGAAGAAATGTGCCTGGTGCCAAGAGTTCAGTGACAGTTGATTGTGAGTAGCAGAAGAGGGAGTGGGAGAACAGCCTGGGGAAGCTGGCAGGGCTAATTTTGTCTGTAACTGCTGGCTGGAGTTCAGCCCTGCAGCATTCCCTCACTCCCACCCCACTTCTGGGTCATGGCTGGAGCTGAGGGGCATGTGGAAACCTATGGAAGAGGAGGGGCTGTAGCACCACGATGTAAATGTGTGAAAGGCAGGTGCTGCAAAAAGATTATTTCTAATATGAGACTTCACAAGTCTAGTGCCAAAGTTTGTCCTCTATGACCTTTAACTACCATGTTATAGGGAGAAATCGTGACTTTACCATAGTTTCTTTGAATTTTATGAAAAATTTTAAATGGGTGATACAGAAAGGAGTCACCATCAATGTTCACCCAAGGAGATTAATGTCTACATTTAAAAATTAATTTATTTTTTCTGTAGAAGCAATATTAATGCAAAATCTCACTTCTTCCACACACTTCATGTTTGTCAGGCTGATTTAAGAGCAAATTGCTAATTTACCTGCTAATGTAAATGTCAAGACAAAGAGAAAGCATTTAAGGGAAAATGTATATTGAAGCAAATATAGGATGCATGTTTTCAGAGTAAGATTCATTGTTCTTGTGACCAGAATTTTACTGTGATTATCACTGTTCTGTCAAACAGCTGAGGTACAACTCTTAATCTCATCTAAATAAATATTGGCATAGGAATGTGGCAGTTGCTGACTGTACCTTTATTGACCAGCTGATTCTGATGACTAAGTTACTGAGCTATTGTGTGTTTCACAATAGAGTTTGTAAAAGAATATTGAATGTCCGTGAATGGTTTCTGGCTGGCAGAGGTTTCTGCATTATGCATATGAACTCTGATCATTTATCTAGAAATTTGTCTGGTTTGGCCTCAGTCATGTATTCTTTATGCATTCCTTGTGTTAATGTCTTCCTGAAGAGTTTGAGTTGCAGGGTGATAATTCGATTTTAGAATGTCAGTCTTCCACAAAGCAAAACAATTTAAATCTTAATATTCTACTTTTTACTTTTGGTTTTTACCTGTAGTGATTTACTCATTGTAGTAAATGCTTAGGTTCTACATATATTTTGTTTTGTAAAATGGTTTTATAGGCAAGCTTAAAAGTCATTACTTTGCTAAGGTAGATTCATTAGCCATATGTATGCAAAAAGATTAAGCCTACCATGACACAGTCTTTGTTTACCCACTGTAATTTCTAATTACAATTATAATAGAGTATAATCTCAAAGACTGAGCTGGAATTTTGGTAATTTTTTTTCTTTCCTCTCAGATTTCTCTTTTGAGTCCCCTGTTTATATTACAAGGTTCAGTTTCTGCCCATTGGATGTTTTGATCAAGTATTTCTTTACTGATCTTATGGGTGCAGGAAGAAAAGTTGTGCCCCACAACTCTTTCTCTTTCTATTTCATATACTGAGTTCCTTTCAAACTCCTGACTACTAAATAAGATAATAACCTGTTCAGACATTGTGATGCTAAATACAGTGACTGGCAGTCTACATTCTGCAGTTTGAGGGCCCCAAATTGATCCCTGTGGCAGATACTTAAACAATGTTTGGTGGGTGACATTGCTTTTAATTTTCTGTTGTTGTCATGTTATTTGATATGGAGTTTGGCAATAATTAAGGTCTTTACAAAGGAAAAACAGATTTCTTTCAGTTACCTATTGGAGTAAAATGCAATATTTCTCCTTGGTGCATATTTCATTCACTTGACTAAAGCAGAAAGGACGTGTATGGGGGCTGATAGCTCCTTTCACTGCTGCAGAGAGCCAGGGATTATTCTGTAAACAATCCATTTCTTACTGTATATTCTCAAGTTCTACATTTGCTTGCCCTGTGTCAAGTTCTGGAGCAGGATTTAAATTCCCTGCACGTAGCTATCTTTAGGGCTCACATCTGGATGGCACTGCAGGAGCATATTGCTGAAAGCAAACAGAGTAGCAGTTCTGATGGTAACAATGGAGTCTGAGAAAATACTGCATGCATGTATAAGGTTCCATTAAAAAGCAGGGAGTGAGAGGGATGTCTAATGCAGTCCATTTAATGCAGAACTCTCCTGAGAGTGAAGTGGGGATTTTGCCTGCTCCTGTGCTTTTTAAAGACTGGTATAGAGGATGCTTGTTGGGCGAATGGTATCTCCTTAACAGACACTCTGATACTCATGAATACATTTCTAATTATATCTTAATGATCTCAGCCACAAATAGGAAAACAAAAATCTTTGTCTCCCTGAGTGGTTACCTTAGTGGCTGCAAGATTGGCAAGGTTTTGATTTTCCATCTCCTCTCACTAATCCCAGGGGGCTTCATTGTGAGAAATGAGACTTGTTTATGATGGTGAATTAGATTGCTGTAAAAGGTTATTTCAACAGACAGTTGGGAAATCATAATAGAATAATTTAGTAAAAATGGGAGCTAAAGTATGCTTAATGAAACATGATTAGATTTAATTTTCTTGCTATTTCAATCATTAAAGGTACATTATGCTTTCTCAGACCTCATTTGGGCTCTTTGCCATGGACCCACTCTTAGTAACAGACTGAAACTTGCATGTTCCATTAGGATATGAAAATGGCTAATGATACTCTAGTCTCCTCTCCCTGGCTTTTGTAAAATTTCTGTTACCAGCTTTTCAGATATATTTTAGCTGTTTTCCTCTTTGATCCTTTTATTCCCTCACATCTATTGTACACATTTTTCAGTATGAATAACTGTTCAGGGAGTATAAATTGAATGAAATGAAATAAAAGACTAATATAGCTACCTAATAATTGTGAGGTGGCTTATTATGAGTAATTAAAAATTGTTAATTTAGTTATTACTAGGATTCTGTGTTCTAATAAAGTTCATATTTTAATTTCTTCATAAAAAATATGTTTCTATGCTGTTTTAATCAAGTGGTACAATTGTTCGGGTTTTTGTGGGCTTTTTTTTGGTTTGGTTTTTGGAGGGCAGTTTTAGTTGGGTTTAGGTTTCTTTTTTATTATTTTTCTTTATTCTTTGTTTTTACAGTGCAATGACACATTGTGTGCCACCACATATGGGCTAAAATTTCTTTCTGGCCTCTAGTGTTATTAAATTTAGGTCTTGATGATATTTTATGACTCTCTCTTAGCATCAAAATGCTACTTTGATCTAAAAATATCCAACTCCTTTTCAGGCTATCAATTCATAGGAGAATAAAGCTGCTCTTTGCTGGTAGACAACTTGGGTAGAGCAGCAGAACCTTGCTGACCAGCTCAGTGGGTAAGAGCACCAAGGTTGTGGGGCCAAACCCTATATGGGCCATTCACTTCAGAGTTGGACTCAGTGGTCCTTGTGGGTCCTTTCCACCTCAGAATATTCTGTGATTCTGTGATCACGGCTCCATTTCTTTTCAGGATTCCAGTCTGTTGTTTGGGGGAGGAAATATAGGAGTTATTTCAGGGTTTCATCATGTTATTCCAAGTTGGATGCGTGTTTCACTGAGAAAGGCTTCTTTTGTTGAGGATGAATTTTCTGCCCACAATTGCATGGGAGGTAGAGGAGAAAGGCAGGGTAGCCAGTGGCATGTCAATCAGGAATGCTTTAGGGGAAGGGCCCACATGCAAATCCAAGTTCAAAATCACCCTAGAGGAAACTGCTGACTCTGGGTTTCTGAAGCTCAAAATAAATATTTTGACTACTAAGCGAGATGTTTTACTAACATCTTTCACCATCTTCTACTGAAGTTGCTTCAGTTTGTATATATTAAATTTTCCTTGTCACAGAGCCTACTGATGATCTGGACTTTCACTAAAAATGAGGAGAAATGAAAGAACTGAAGTTTTCTAAATTTCTTGTAAGATAGCAGACTACTGTGGGATACAGGCAGTGTGATAACCTAGCGAGTGTGTCAGTGCACTCTGGGAATGTTTGTTTGAAGTTTTAAATATTTAAGGAAATTGAAAGTCTAGCTCCATTCTGAAACAGCATAGAGTCTCAAGTCATCGATTTTTCAGCATTGCTAGAATAGTTTCATTTGAATTTCATATGTCATATTTGAAATACTTTATAAGAAAACGTGTGTGTATATTCATGTGTCTGTATATACATATTTAATGGATCCTGCCCTCCTTATAAAGAAATAGATGTAAGTTCTTGTATAATTATTTAGGGCCTGTTTACCACTGAAATGAAGGTATATGAAGGACAAAAAACCCTCACTCTTTATGGGGTTGATGGCACTTTGTTACACTCTGAAGGCTCTGGAATCTCCTATGTTTCCAGGCAATAATTCCCTTAACAGTGGGGAAAATCAGGAAGATTTGAATTGAACCTATGCCCTGCATATTGATGACTGAAATATATCTATGTCATTAAGTGGGGTCTATTTTCAAAGACTATAACAATTTTTAAACCTGTATTCTTAAAGTTGATTTCTTGAATCAGTATGTGGGTATTTAAATAGAAATGACTTGAGGAAAGAGATGGGGTGAGACCATGAAGAAAACTATAATTATTTGAAAATTACCCTGGAAAGATGTGCAAAAAGAAAAATGGTGTTCAATATATTCTTAATAATTGTAATAACAAAATGTAGTATAACTTCCTCTGTCTTTGAGAAATAAGTAGAAATTGCTTAGGAGAGCCTCCTGTTTTGCTGAACGTAGCCATTTCTGATTCTGTCTTTGAACCATCTGTTAATCTCTGATGAAAATGGAATAAATTAAATGGGATCTCATATTTAGCAGAAAGAGGTGTACTTCTTTCAAGTCATAGCATCTGATACTGTTTCACAAATGCTTATGAGAAGCAGAATTGGCTTCCTTTCCTTGTGTTCTTCTAGATGTGAGTTAAGCTTTTAAATTGTAAGTTGTGTCATTCCTCTTCTTTGCAATGTAAGAATTGACTTTAGAATGGGCGAGGGTAAGAGTTTTTGGAAGTGGTGCTTGGTTTGTGCCAGACAAGTGCACAGAGTGCTTCAGGGAGGATCAGTGGGGTATCAGGTGACCCTGTAATGCTGAGTGACTATAAATTTTTCAAGCTGTCTACTGCCTGGTGCTATTGAGACTACCCCATGGGAGCAAAGCTCAGGCTAGTCCAAAATTCATTTTGCTATATTCTTATTTATATACTCAGTGGAGCAATTAGTATTTTTTGTCTTTTCTTCTCAGTTTAATATTTTGAGTGGTAAGAACTAAATCAAATAACCATAGAATAGTTTGGACTGGAAGGAATCTTTAACTATCACCTAATTCCAACCCCCCTGCCCTGGGCAGGGATGTCATTCACTGGACCAGTTTGCTCAAAGCCCTGTCCAGCCAGGCCTGGAACATTTAGAGGGATGAGGCTTCTATAACTTTTCTAGGAAACCTGTGCCAGTGTTTCAGCACCCTTGTTGCAAATAATTTTTTCCTTATATGCAATCTATATCTATTCTCTTTTACTTAGATCCCGTCTTAAATTCACAAGAATAATAATCTATTAGCACATGAAAATTTCTTAGAAAACTCATATTGCAAGTATATTTTGAGTAATAATAATTACTATTATTGCTATTCTTGTTAGCTGTCATTTCATTCTCCATTTTACTTGTTTCTCATCAGATCTCTTTCAGATGCCGTTCTATGGCCTAGCATTATCAGACTGTTGCTGGCTAAGGGAACAGTTGTCTTTCAATATCAGTGAATTCCAGTGGCTGGAAGATATTAATTCCTGTGACTGACATTGCATTTATGCTGTTAGTATTTTATAGAGGTAAAATGGGGCTGTCACTTTATAAGTATATTTCTGAAATGTATGTACCTGTAATATGACCTACTAAAGTGAACTTTGTGTTCACTTTTTCTAGGGTCACAGGTACAGATAAATAAGAACTAAATGCAAAGCAGGAAGAAAACAAATTAAAGAATAAAAATCACAATGTAATGAAAAAATACTATTTCTGTCCCAGACCAACATAACCAAGATATATATGCTGTCTTTGGTTCTGGTGCCACAGTCATGGCTAATATAAAAACAAACTCTGTAGAGTCTGGAAACTGGAGCAATATCCTGGAAAAGTGTAAGCAAGGAGAAGGTATTGTCATTTAACCTTGACATTCTCTCTTTCTAGTCACTAGATTCACTTACTTGTTCTTTTTATTTTTTCTTTTTGACTACATCTTGTATCTTCTGGTAAACAGTAATAAAGCAAAATTACATTAATCTTGCACAAAATTTAATTAGGGAATGGGGTTGGTGTCTTGTTTATTGGACACCAAGTTAAGCTGATCAGTGGTTTGTATGTCTGTGGGAGATTTTTGGATAACAGTAAATTTCCTTCCTGTTGTATCTTCAAGAGAAAGAGTGTTTCTAGTATTTACATAGAATAAGAAACTGTACTTCCTTTTGCTATCTTTTTTTAAATTATTGTTGTTTGTTCCAGTTGAGAAGTTCTTCGGCTGTGAATACAAACTGCTCCTTCCAAATGTACCCAAATATGGCTCTTAATACCAGACTCATTTCCTCTTTCCTCTGAAAGCGAAGAAGCTTTTGATGGCTATATAAACAGTCTTTTTAACGCCTGCATTGAAAAAATACCTGTTTGTAAACTGACATTAAGAGAGGTAGCAAATGCTTCAAGTCCTATTTAGCTTAAATATGTGTATCAAATGCACTCAGAAGAGTTTTAATCACTGTGGTGCACACACAAAGTTAGGACTACTCTGAATTCTAACCTTGCTCCACTATCACAGTTCAATTCTGTTCAGACCACTGAATCCACCTCAGCTCCTTTTATTCTTGGAATTCATATCTACAGCCTGACATAAGAAGAAAATACATTTATCTTCAAGTTCTTGAATAAGTGCCAAGCTAACACTGTGATGCATGGGGTATGATAGTGTGTTTGTGTAATACACCTACTGTTTATCAGGAACTTTAACTTGAGATAGAATTGAGAATAAAGATTATGTACCACTCATATATGGAAGAAGAAACTTTATAGAGATAGTTTGCCCATAAACTCCATTCCTGTAGTTCACAAAAATACTGTAACATACTAACGCTGTTCTTTGTTTTCTGTATGTATGTTTTCTGAATGTAAGCATTTTATAATGTGATTATGGTAAAGATTTGTTAATGTCCATGGTCCTTAATTAACTGATCAAGAAAACTACAAACCAACAAACCCAAAAGATAAGTTAATGTACTATGCATTCTACTTTTTTCAGTGTTTAGTCATCTGGAAACAAAAATGCTGAAATGGAGGAGATACCCAATTCTGTAATCTTCTGCAAAATCAGAAGGAAAGGACAAGACTAGTGATTTGGAAGTTGTTGAAATTTAAGTGTTGAATCAATCATGAATTGTCTCATCCTGACCATGGATATTAATCACAGAAAAATCATGCCAAATAAAATCTCCCTACAATATTTCTTTAGACTACACATGAGTTTCACTACTAAGCAAACAAATTTATTGTTTAAGAGATAATATTTATTGAATATAGCACCACAAAAAAAAATGCTGTAGTCATTAGTAGACTTATTTAATAATTTTTTTATACCTAATCAACATAGTGCTTTACAATGTAGAGTTTTCATTTGCAGTAATCGGTTCATAATTTCTCTTGCCTTGACTGTGTAGTGCCCTAGTAGGAATATAGTTTGATTAGAACATAATTGCTTGTCTGTCTAAGCCCAGGACAGAAACATGAAAGAAATGCCCTCTTTCTCATGGGATAATAATTCTGGCTATGTTACTTTCCAGCATTTCTGCCAGTCTGTTCACTGAGGAATATTGTTAGGGCTGCCCTGTTTCCTGCCATGTGGTTTGGTGCTTTGTGGGGAAAGACTGGAAGATGCATTTCCAAGGACATCCATGCACAGTAGGATGTGTACTTTGAGCTGAGTAGATTGATAGCTGGTAGAGCCTGGTTGTTGAGTATGCTTTTTTTCTAAATGCTTGTCTCTTGGGAACATGCAAAATCTCTATGAACAGGTGTCTACAAATGAGATGTACAGACTGACATTTAAAAAAAATATATATAAAATATAAAGAGAATTTCCTAATGTCTTTCAGACTAGTGATCAGATACTTAAATAATCCCTAAAATAAGTAATAATAGAAATTGAGGAATTATGTATTTTGAAGGTGCCAAATGTAATCAGACTATACCATGATTCTAGCAACAGAAGATTCAACAGATGTTTCCTTTTGATTTAACAGCCCTTCATTGTTTTCAAGTTTAATGTAACTTGAATAAAGTAGTTATCAACTTTCTCTTTTGCAATTACAGATTGAGTAAATGAGAATGCATGGGAAAAACAATGCTTTTCAAACGAAATAGTATTTTGAGGTTAGAAGTCATAAAGCAAGGCGCAAAGCCAAAAATCTTAAGCATGTAAATGTTTTTCCTGCCCCTTTTGACAGCTTGAATATATCTCTCAACCCAACTAAATTGTGGTAAAGAAAAGCATTCTTTCCTCATTCAGACAGGTTCAATTTCCCTGTACTTCTTTGTCAGCCCGTGGCTTCTCATTCAACATCTTTTTCACCAACATTGCTGGATTTTAAGGAAGTCTGTGAGTACAAAGAATAAAACATTCAGTTTGAGATTAAGAGGGACAATGGATTTTTTTTCTATCATTTTTACTTCTTTGTAAAAGCATAGCTTTTCCTCTGTTGGTTTTTTTATCAGGATTTTTTTTTCATTTATGGAAAATGTCAGGAAAGGCTTTTCAATCCCGATCTTGCACACCTCAGTAGGCAGTGGAAACTGAGTCAGTATCAGTTTTTGCTTTTAAATATTGCTTTACCAACTAGTTAGCTATGGATATGGGAGCAGGTTCTGAGGGAGAAGAGACAGAGACCCATTTCTTATCAGCTGATGATGGATTAATAAACAGAGTATAGGAGATGTCTTTCCTTGTGGTTGGCAAAATGTCTTTTGCATCAAAGCAAAATCCATGCAGAGAAACGATGTCCACTGATTGTTATCTGTCATTCTGAGTTCTTGAAGAAGTAGCTTTTCATGAATGCTGGAAATTCGAGTCTGATAAGTGAATATTTTGGTATGGTAATTTTTGGCATAATGTTTGATTGCAGCTCCCAAGTGAGTTTGCAGTTCAAATGCTTCACTGTTACTTGACACTTTCCATAGCATCTCCAGATTTATAAGTCTAAATATGAAGTTACTGCTGTGGTGGTATCTATTACTTGTAGAGTTTCATTGCTTCAGAGCATACCATCATGAATTCTTCCAGAATACCGGAATTCTCCAGAATGAGATATCTGTATAGATTTTCTCCCATACTGTCCAGCTGTATGCAAATTTTTCTTTTTAGGAAACCTCGGTGTTATTCACAATGGATAGTTTTAATCCTCAGGAAACTAATTTGCTTGGCTACTTTTTTCTAAGTAATTGGGGAGGTTGTTTTCATATGAAGTTGCTTCTGAGTGTCCTCTCTGTGAAGAAGCCTGACTCTGCTTGAGAGAGGAGCCTACTCAGACTCCCTCTGTTGACAGTAAATAAAATTTTCCATGAGAGTGGAATTCTTTCTGTAAGATTTTTAGGTGCCAAAGGATAAGCTTTGAGGTTTCATTGCTGCTAGAAATTTAGGTGCAATTTTGTATAAAGAAGAAATGTTACTCTATTTTAAGAGCTGCTGCTGAATTGCTTTGCAATTCGTCTGTAACAGTGAATGTAAGATTGTGAAATTTTGCTTTATCTGCTGCAGTGGGTTTTAGAACAAAATCTAAGACTAATTCTACTGCTTTCTGTTGGTTGATGCTTGACATTCTAGCTTTTTATTATTGGTTTCCTTTCTCCTTAGTTAATCCTTCAAAATCACTACTTTTCCCCTGTACTCAATTGACTTTGCCTAAGCACATACTGACTAAGAATGCAGATGCTCTTTATTTTCAATATTCCAGCAGGAATTTCTGTGAAAGTTGCAAGACTTGAAATCTTTGTGTGTGAACTGAATATCTCACCATTGTGCTACATCTGAAAAGTATGATCATTCTAGAAATTGGTTGTCAGATTAGTTGCTCCTTTTTGTGTGACCATACAATGGGTATGAGGGAAATATTTGGAAATATTAGTTCTGGTAGAACTGTACTTTTGAAAAAGTCTGATTTTTGAAAAGCAGAGTAGCAAGAGATATGACTGTTCTTACTTCTGATTTAGATAATTAATAAGGAAAACAGTATTACCTTAATGTTAGAGATCCATATTTATATGCTTTCAGTTTGTGCATAACTGGTCTTATGAATCAAAAGCCACAAAATGTTAGAGATTAAATTAACCAAAGTTTCTGATTCTATATTTCAAAAAGTAATAACAAATCAAAATAAGCTAGATTGAATGCAGTCTTAAACTATGTTCCTGTAAATAGGTCCTTGTTAACATCAATGTTTTAGTTTATTTCATCTCAACTTTACTGTGACAAAGAATCATCAGATAAGACTGGCATATTTTAATAACTATAATTTGAGTATGATTAATTTCTGTACTTTTCTTCTTTCAATGGATTTAGTGTATGAAAAATCAAGCCTCTATATTCTTATGTTCCCTTACTTACCTAGCTTGTGTTCACAGATTATATATAAGCTTGAGAAGGAGAGTGTAAAGTTTAATCACTCTGATTATATTGAATGAGCAGGAGTACTGTGGTATATAGTGTAAGATTTAATTACAGCACATCTCTAAACGTAGCATTTAGGTCTTTCTCTTCTGGGTTCTTAGATACACAAGTAGCAGACATGTATGTGAAGTCTCCCAGATTGCAAACCTCCTATCACAAGTGCAATCTCTTTTGTTATCTAAAATGTAATTAAAATGCTGTAGTTTGCCTAGTACTGTTCTAAGGTCTAATCTCCTTAAAGGAAGAGAAAAGGCAGCTTTAGCCATAGTATCTTGCCAAGATTCCTACTCCCTCTTTACTAATTCAGACCCTTTTACCTTACTGGTTTAAATAAATACTTCAACTGATTTCTTTTGTGAAAGTACAACCCTTCAAAATTAGAATGGAAAGTTTAATGGCCTAAATACAGTTCAGTCCTATTAGAAAAGCTTGATTTATCTTCTGTGGTTTCTCTTTTTTTAATACTAGTATTTCCTTGTTATGCCCTTGGTATTTCATAGCTGTCCTTTTTAGGCACTGAAGCAATTAGTTTTGAGAAGGCTGATTCTTCAGGGTCCAGTGCTTTCCTGCCTTTCATTCGCTGAAGCTGTACATTTTAATGAAGTTGTTTCATCTGTGTTGCCAAACACTAGAATTTTACTGCTTCAATTCTAATTATCTCTGCTGGCAAATGCTATGTTTTATTAAAGCTGTCAAGTGCACTATTCATTAAATGTCCGCAGTCAGTGGTGCTATGCACGCAAATTAGACCAGCTTTACTTCTTGATAGATTATGAAGTTAAATATTTTTATATAAACCTCTAAAATTGAGTCTAACAGCAATCAGTGATGACTTGGATAAGTAAAGCATACCTGTAGCTTCTTGGAACCTAATATCTTGTCAAAACCCATAATGGAACATATGTTAAATCACTAGTGGTACAGCTGAGTATACCATTTATATGATTATTTAATTCATTAAGATACAATTTTCCTTCCTCAAGATACCTCCATTACATCTTGAATTCTAATTTGTATGTATTTAGGGTAAGATAAGTTTTGTTATTTATGCTTTGATATAAGTAAAAAACATCAGTGCTGGTCTTCAGCAGAGGGTTGCAAAGCGACATTGATGTCCATTAAAAGCAAAACTGGCTTCACTGAAATGTTACTACCCTGGTGAATGTGATAGATTGTTACCATAAAAAGCTAACAGCTTCTCTTCTAACTGCATATCTGAAAGGGGAATTTTACTAGAAGATGTTTACTTCAAACATATGAAGCAGTAATAGAAATATTGTGTTTGCAAAGAAAATATTTGAGCCAGATCTCATTTTGACATTTGGGGTTTTTTTTGCTTTTGTTAATTTTATGTTTTTAGTGTATGTATGACTATCTTCAGTAATGGAAATAGTCATTCTTGATATTTAATGTATTGTTTTCCAGGTGTTCATTAGGAGAATTAATATTGTGATGATAGACTACCAGATAAACACATTATCTTATGAAAATAATGTTTTTCTTATGTTTCAGCTATCTGTAGGAAAATAAATTTAAATTTATTTTTAGTACCATGGCTTTATTGTGTCTGTTTCTTGTATTGGTTACCTTACCTTTGAAGAATCTGGTGTTTATACTTTCCAACTTTGCTTTTGAATTTATCAGGCTGTATTTCAAACCTTCAGAGGAACAGATATTTATTGTGTTCTTTATGGAAATCATAAATAACATCTCAAAATGCTGTATAAAGTAAATAGAATTTAAGAGCTCTTGGATATATATTTTTAAGGCTTAGGTAAGAAACTACAGTCCTTCGAAAGGCTGTGAGGCACTCTTCCCTGTCTCTTCTTGTGATCTATTTTAAAGCACTTTTTTGTGAATAGAAAATTCATATGATGTGAAGCTGAATAGGAGGCTGTGTATGTTTGTGTATTTAATTTTCTGTTAATGTATTATACCTTAATATACATATTTCATGGTATTTGTAGGAAATAATGCATTTCATTTTTTCAGTGCAGAAACAGAAAATATTCCTTTGACAGTATTCAAGAGCTGAAGTGATTTTTGCCATCTGAAATGCTTACCTTCAGACCAGTTTCATCATGTTCAACTTTAAACTTTTTTCAATTGTCAGACAGGACAATAAATGGTGTATTCTGTGGCAGTGAAGTCGTTGAGCAATACCAATATACTGAGAGATATGGTGGGAAAGGGATGCATGGAAGTTACCTAAGTGCATGTGAGAAACCTATGATGCGTGAAACATGACAAATTTTTCTTAGTTGTTATTTTCACTTCGGATGTATATATCTATTTGGCTTTGAATCTGAAAATTGGACAAAATATTTCCTGAACCTTCTAGGGAGATTGGAAAAATACTCAGGCTTATATTTACATCTAAACTCAGATTTGTCAAGGCTTTTCCTATTTTGGCTTTTTGGAAGTTATCTGAGTTATTACTGTCCCTTATGTGTGCATAAATGCATATTGGTTGCATTGCCTTATCCACCCTTTCCAGCCTGAGTGTGCAAGTGTAGTGAATGTAACAGAAGAAAATAAATTTTTTATAAACCTTGGTGCCTTCCTCTTCTTAGTGTAGTCTCAATAATTGTGAAAAATCACTGAAAGAATCTTCAAACATAAGAAAGACTTTTAAAAAGTTATGAAATTCAATACAATCATAGGTCTTTAATGTGTCTGTGAAATTTTGAATGTATACAAGTTAAAACAACAAATAGACTAATGGTGGGATTATCAACCTGAGACTGAAAAGAGTAACAATAATGCCATTAATAAAAGAAATTTCATACAAAGGGAAATATTTCTGGTTCTGAATATATAGAGATGAGATTGATAAAGTTCTATGCCATTTTAAAAACATTATAGTCCTAGATAAGAATTGGTTTAGTTTAAAATAACATAGGAGACGTTTTGGTCTAATGTTGTATAACAGGGTCCCTGAAATTGATGTTATCTACTAAGATATTTGGCTGATTTTATGGTATTTTAAATGTTGAATTTTAAGGGATTGAGAAAGTACTGCTTTTGTATTACCACATTTTTAAAGTAGTAGTCTTCTAACCTTGCAAAAGGAATACTAGATTTTTTTTTTACTGTTTTGTTTTGTTTTTGCAGAGATACCAGGACAGTATACTTGGGAATACAATGCAAACTGTAATTGCCTTACTGAATAATATCGTTGCTAACAAAAGTATGAACATGATGATACTCTTTCAAGAAGGTATGTCATCTTTATCTTTATTCTCCTTATTCTCAGATGTTTCCCAGTGTGTAGTGTCTGGCACTGTGTGAAACAAAACTTCTATCTGTTTAGATTTTGTAGTGGTTGTTAGATAATCACATTGTAGCTGATGTCCTCCTCATCACTTCCTCTTCCTTCCTTACCAATTTGATTACAAATTTAACTTTTACAAAGTTGTTCTTCCAAGAAAATGGACTTACAAAAGAATTACCAACTTAAAATTACATTATGCCTGTGAAGAATGGCTTGGGAAGGAAGGCATGGACTAGAGTACTGACCATAACAGTGCAGAGTGTAGAGAGACTTCTGCAAATTCTTCCTTTTCTCAGTGAAAGGATAAGTTGTACCATATTTGTGCACACTTTTAAGAAATAGCTTCTGCTCCAGTCCAGTGATGTTGACTAATGGGGTGGAATCCAAGCTGACCATAGTCTTAGTCTACAAACCATTGCATGTCTTAATGAAATGTTTACCGCCTAAGTTGGGTAATAAAACACTGGCACAAGTTGCATGGAAAGTGGTTGGATGCCCTGTCCTTGAGAGCGTTCACAGTCAGGTTGGGCAGAACTTGGAGCAACCTAATCTAGCTGAAGATGTCCCTGCTCATTACAAGAGGTTTGGACTAGATGACATTTAAAGATCCTTTCCAACCCAAACTGTTCTATGATTCCATAATTTGTTTCACTGTGTTTTATTATCTAGGCTTCTTTTATTTTAGAAATTGGTTCTGAACAAAAGGTTTCTGCTTTTGAAAATCTATAGAAAATAA
This sequence comes from Anomalospiza imberbis, assembly GCF_031753505.1. Taxonomy (NCBI): domain Eukaryota; kingdom Metazoa; phylum Chordata; class Aves; order Passeriformes; family Viduidae; genus Anomalospiza; species Anomalospiza imberbis. Next base: position 107,298,909 of record NC_089681.1, on the reverse strand, counting down.
CAAGCTTCTCTAGAGACATACATTTTGATAGCATTTCTTCTGTTTATCGTGAATGGGTGAGTGACATCTAACAATACAGGTCTATGCGACCATTTGTACTATTTGTTGGTACACATACCAGCCTATGAATCCATCAAGGTGGGTAGTAGGAATCATGTCCTCATTTTCGTAATTAGCATAGTAGTTAAAACACTGACCCAGAAAGCAAGAGAGCTGAATTCATGAACCTTTCTAGTCTTAAGGGATTGAATGGGCAATGCCATCATTCAGGAGACAAACTGGAACTTGACATTGTTGCTAAACAACATGTCTCTCTCCTCTGTTGCAAACAGATCCACTCTGAAGTTAGTGGTGTATTAGTGGAGAACAGAGCCAGGAAAAAAAAAAAAAAAGAGAAAGAATGGAATACTATGACTAATTTGGAAAGGGCTGGTTCACAGGATTCTGATTATTTGGTTATTTCTCACCAAACTGCCTATCACACTTAGAACTGCTTGGAGTTTCTTGGGATTTAGATGTATGTGCTGCTTTTACAATCTTTAGGCACATCTGCTGTCTGTCAGGCAAAATCCTAAGTTGGCACTGACCTGAGCTGCAGCAGGGTAACTTGTTAAAATTGCATAATGCGAAGAAGTTTGTTCAAGTCCCACAAGCACTGTAACCACATAATTGGCATGCCTTACTTAAAGTAATACACCTCTGCCTTTCTGTGTGGCAAATTAGGTGCAAAACTGTTTAACAGCATGGCAGAAATGCCTCCATTCCCTAAATATCTCTTCTTTTAATGTCCTACAGGGCAAACTCCTGTGTGCTTTTTATGCTGCTGGTAGAAAGTCTCTGCTCTTTCACTTCTCATCTGCTCCAAAAATAGAGCACATCTCTTCAGTCCTGCTAGTTTCCAAATTAAGGAAGCAGGATAGAAATAATATTAAAGTATTTTTCTTGCACTATGTCCTAAAGACTCCAGTAACATTTTCAGACTAATACTGATTAGATAACAGTAACTTAGACTCACTGAACTTCAGCAACCACACTAGAGAAAGCAGCACCGCAGCCAAAAATAATTTATCTCAAGTCAAATGTCCCCATCTTCTCTCATCCCTTTTCCCCACTGGCTGATCTTCAGAGTACTGGAAGCCTGGATTTTGGCCAGTGCTTTATTGATTTAGGGCCTAATTGTCAAGTAAAGAACTTCTAAAATTTGGTTTGCCAAGGATGTTTTGAGTATTGATCTTGTAATTGCAGACTGTTAGATTTTCTTTGAATTAAAAGGGGAAAGAAGTTACTCTGTGCAAACTGGAGGGCTTTATATCCTTTGCATTACCATCTGTAAATATATAGTATTCACATGAGGAAAATACCTTAAAATTCTACTGCCATATCTTTGGCATTTGACTTCTCATTTTTAATGACTTCTGTGTGATGGAGAAGAATGCAGTCTAGTAAAATGAAAACTGAGCTTCCTCTTGCAGAAAAATATCCTGGAGTCCAAGTAGAAGAGTTGTACATGAGTCAGTAGTGTGCATTTGCAGCCATAAAGACAAAAGAGGTCTGCAATGAGAAAGAAAAACTGAAAGGTTGAGGAAAGTGATTACTCTCCTCCATTCATTGTAGTGTCTAGTTTTGGGTTCCAAACTGTAAGAAAGACATTGACAAGCAGGAGCAAGTCCTGCTTGAGAGAGGGCAACCAAGATGTTTAGGAGAGTGGACCACATGATGTGTGTATTTTCAGACTCTGCCTGTACATATGAATGTATTCTTTCCCAAGTGTAGAGCTTTGTACTTGCCTTTGTTAAACTATAAAAGGTTTCTGGCAGCCTTTTTTTTTGAGCTCTTCAGCTTCTTGAGTTCTTTCTGAATCCATCAATCCTTCGTCACATCAGCTTCTTTCTTCACTTCAATGTCATCTGTAAACTCGCTGAACATGCATGTTAATATATCCTATTAACACTGTGTCTGTGCTGTTAATGAATGTATTCAACATTCATGAGCTATTCTCTGTTAAAAAAAAACCCTGGAGATGGAGTGTTATGATCAATTTCATAATTTCATCCATTTCCCTTATTTCCCTTATTAATTACAGTGTGATAATTAATTCATGTATATGTGGAGCTTTAGAAATTAAAAATGATAGATACTTGCTGAACATTAGAAGGAACTCAGGTTAGGTGGTGAGTCCTGTGAAGATTTTTGTATCTAAGAGTCAAGGCATTAGCAATGAATATTTCTTTCTGATTTTGTGCATGCCTTTATTCAGCTGCCAAGAAGCTGTATTTTTGCAGACAAATCATTTAGAGACCCACGTCACTGTTTCTTTTTGTGCCTGTTAGCCTTCAGACCTCTCACGTGCTCAAAGGAGTTGTGTGAGGTGATAGATTTTTTTTAAAAGCCTGTATCTTACATGTTGAACTTCCCCCTTTCACAGGAAAATCTTGCATGATGGCACTTTCTGCTTTACTAGTTCTGTGATTTCCTGTTACTAAAAATGATATGGTTGTGTATTTCTGCAACTTTCATAGAAGGTGGATTTCCTGGTATTATTAATTTCTCTCTTCCCTGAACTGTGTCCTTTTGTGTTAAAATACATCAGACATGTACTGATAACCACTTAAAATGTTTAAAGGTGAAATGGAGAATAATTTATGCAACTGAAGTCACAGAGGGAATTTAAAGTGGCCTGTACTTGTGTTATCAGTTATTAAACATTTGTTCTGTTAACATTAATGATAATTTCTACTTAATAATCAGCAGGGAATAATATGATTCAGTTTAATTACTGAGACTGGAATTCAATAAGGAGAGTAGGATTAATATAGGGTCCCTTGTGAATAGTTAAGGAAAGATATTAAAAAGCCAAGACAATTGTGGTCATTTTCAGGAAAGTCTTCTAAGAGAGTGACACCCTCTCTTCCTCTGTCTTGGCTTCTGGCTGCCAGTCTTTCTTTCTTCCCTTTGCCCATCTTTTGATATCGGGCAATTTTAAGTTTAACTTGAGAGAGCAGAGGTCCAAATATGTATTCAACCTATAATAATCAGTATCTGATGACAGAGACCCAAGTTAATGCCATAATTTAGAGAAAAACAAAAGGCTTATCAATTAAATATTCTTCACTAGCATACAGCAAAAAGAATAATGCAATACATGACATCTGCAAAATATAGATGTGTACTTATACATTACATACTATAAAGATCTATTAACTAATATGTCTCTGTGACCTTTTCAGTATTCACTTCCCATTTTCTTTCTAGGATGCCTGCAGTCTCTGTTTTGGGTTTGTAACCACTGAGTTTAATGTTGTGCTGGTCAATGCCTGAGGAGGGTATCTATGAAATGATCCCACAAGCTCAGTCAGTGCATGAGATCAACTCACAGTGAAGGGCGTGCTTATAGTTGGGTGACATAGGACAAAGCAGCACCAAGGTTTCAGAAATAGGGGCAGGGAGTCATCAGTGAGGAGGATGGTGACTTAACTGGCATAGAGGTAGGCAGAGATACAGGATGCAGATCTGTATGAAGACAGGTATTTTTAGTTCTACTGTTATTTTTAGTTCTACTGGTCAAAGAAACATCCATACCTTACTTTGTGCCTGTCATATTAAAAGGATTGACATTTATTGACTCTAAAATGAAAACCCTGTTCTAGATGCTAAGATTATGAGTTCCTAAGCAGGTGTTGTAGAAGTACAGTGGTTGATCATCTGTTTCTATAGACAGGCACTAGAGCAGTCTACTGAAAAGACATATTGTCTCTCTTAGATGTGTGTCAAGTGACAAGCACTGACATACTGACAAAGTTATACATAAGACAAACCACGAAGTCAGGGTTGGCTGCTTGATAGGTGAGTGGTGTGAGTGTGCAAGGCTGCTTCGATATGTGGATGTGATGATTAATAAATAGCCAAGTACACCACAGCACTTAATGTAGTGAAATTCTTGTACTCAAGTACAATTAACAGTTATATAAACTTTTTATTTTGCTTTCAGTTCAGTCTCTTTGTTGCATTTCTTTCTTTACTTGTGATTTTTTTGGGGGCTTTTGACTTGTTTTTCACATAGTTTGTACAAATTAAAACCAGAAAAAGTTGAATCGTTGTCTAGTTAGCAGTGCTTTCCACCTCTGAGTATGGTTTGTCCGTGGGTAATATTCAAAGGCAAGAAATGTCTTCATTCTTACTGATTCATCATTTTGTTTATAGGAAGAGTTTGGGTATATCATATTAGATTGTAGAGAAATGTCTTTCAAAGACTTTAATTGCTTCGCAAGGATCTTCATTCTGAAGATATGAACAAAACATCTTGTTAGAAAATAGATCTTATAGGCTGCAGTGGATGACTTCTGATAGTCTATCTGCAGCTATTTATTCCTGATAATGCATCAAATTTATTATGTTTATATAAAAAGCTATTTTCAGCATGTTTAAAAAGTAATTCCAAGTTTCCACTGTTATTCAAGGCTGATCTAGTATACTGTTTTCAGCCCAGTACTTAGGAGTGAGTTTACATTTTTTAGCCTTTCTGAATCCCATTATACTTCATAAATCAGTCGCCAATATTTTTTATGATGGTCGTGTAATGAGATGATTGATATATAAAGTTCAATACAGTAATGTTGAATTGAATTGCCTTTCCCAGACTGTACTGCTGTGATCTTGTATTTGGCTACCGTACTGAAGTAACTATCAGTAGCAGTATAAGCAGAGATGTTTGAATGTTAAAAACAAGTTTCCATTATATGGTAGAGCAAATCCTAAACTTTGTCTTAGTGATGTTGAATCTCAGAAACTAAAGGGGAATTATGGGGTTTAGTACAATAAAAATAGTATTTGAGTTGTGTGAAAATGTGACTGCTATTAGTAGTACGTGGTACTTTAAGCAGTTTGTGTAAAACCTGAAGTTCCTAAGGACATTTCGTGGAAGTGTAGAATGTCAGCTACAGCAGTCGTAATATTCAATATCCTACTAAGAAAGCATGCTAGGTGCTTAAAGCAGGGACAGTTGTTAAAAAGAACAGATCTGCAATAAAGTCTGTAGTCAGATGATCATAACTATTGGCACCTCATGAAAGAAAAATCAGTTTTCATGGCTGAAGTATCTTTATTCGTCTTGTGGTCCACTGATTTGACTTTTTTTTTTGTCAAGAGATTAATTAGATCTCAAATGTCTTTGTGTGTTGTATTGTTAAAGTTTGTTAAATACCTGCATATGCAAAAAAATGATACTCCTGAGACCAACATCCAATTTCAACCTTTTTATTGAAAAATAAAGGAAAAAAATGTATTTTGAATACACAGATCTTTACAAAGTAATAGTTATTGCTACCATAATGATGACTATGAATTCTGAGCTCTCTAGATAGACCCCAAATGTTACTAACTTATCTAAACCTTAGGAAGATATTCTTCTACCTTTCATTTCCTCAGGGATAATTTGATTTCAGCTTCAGTCTCCAAAAGACATTTGATCATGGTGCCCATAGCACACTTTTAAAGAACAATTTGTAGCTTCTTAGCCAGCTCTCGCCTGCTACATCACCAGTGTTCATTAAATTAGACATTAGATTGCAGTAAGTTGATTACCCAGATCTTCCTCCCTGCTGCATCCACCTATGCAGTAATCTGAGCTACAGTGCAACACTGAAAAGGCATTGGTGTATCATTACATGTGACTTGGATTTTAGGGGTAAAATTGAGATTTTGGAGTAGCTGGCTTCAAAGTTGCAGCATTTTTTTCCAAGGTGGGAGAATTTAACTATCTCTTAAGATGGTGATCAAGAAGAGGAACATGGATTAGTCATACAGAAGAAATCTGCTTGCAAGGAATAGGCAGTACTTAAAAAATTCTATAGAATACGTTGCTTAAACTAATATGCCCTTAAAAAAAAAAAGGCAACTACAAATAAAACCCACAGACTTAGTCTGTGAAGAAATCAGACACACATTCAGACTAGTTCTGAAGTCATTTACTCATTCTTTACTAGCTTCTATTTTTTCCCAGGAGTCTCCTGCAGAAGTCTTACAGGATACAATGTAGAACTATTGTAGGTATACAATTTGTGGTAATTGGGAGTGGGGCTGCAGCTGAGCCTCATCCCCAGTGGGCTGCATCTGTGCAGGACAGATGACCAGCATTGAAAGCAGTGAGACATGGAGTGCTGAGGTGCACTCACCAATCACAAAAGGGTACAGAAGGCACACAGGTGCAATGCATGAACAATGAGGGGTATAAAAGGTTCTGCTGAAGAACAAGAAAGAGCAGATGCTTGCAGCCTTCTGAAGTGGAATGATGCTACTCTGTATGGGCAGATGCCTGAAGCCTTCTGAGGTGCTATGGTGTTACTCTGTCTGGGTGAATGCTTAAAGCCTTCTGAAATTGTATGCTGATACTCTGTGTATTGTGGCTGTCTCAACTGGGACATATGCTGCAACAAAGTATTTGCTTAGTGACTGAAGATAGAGAAGGTGTTTTATGGCAGTGCTTTATATCTGCTTACTGTAAAACTTAGTTCATATGCAATTTATTGTGATTTGGAATAGAGAGATTGACAGGGAGAATAAATCAGGGAAATCAGTAAGAGTGAGAACCTAAAAGCATTTTTTCTGTATTTAGTCAGTGTTTAGAAACAAAATGCTCTTAATTAAATCAATGTAAAATAAGAAATAATTTTAAAATAGGAAAAAAAAATGTATAATCTTGTCTGAGTAGTTCCAGTAGTACACCTTGCATCCTCTGCCATGCAGGATCGAAGCCTTTCACAGCTCCTTGCTAGTACTGTAGTAGTTAGTTCAGCTCTCGAGCACAAAAGTGTCTCTGTGAACATCTAAAAATAGTAATCCTGTGTTGTGTGTCTTGTATTCATTTGAGTTACAGTTTATATGAGAATTGAATGGTGGTTGATCCTGAAGAAGTTTCTTCTGTGATATTACAAAGCTCAGAATGCTTTTTAGCAGTATTAAGACGTATTTTTCTGACCCAAAATGCCAGTCACTGAGATGGAAGTGTGTAACATCACATGGGTAAACATAGGAGTCTAGTATCATAAAAGATATGTGGGAATCATGTCAAAATAGCATGGTAGTAGTGATGTCTTTGAGGAAGAAATAACCTGTGTCATCCTGTGATATTCATCAATGCAGCTATCTGAAAAGGATGAAAATAGAAATGGTAATTGCTGCGAGGAACACTTGTGCCATTCAAGTAGAACCAAGCCTGTTGTTGTTGAGAGTCATACCCATAACACACAATGTCACGGCATGCTTGCTAGAACTTCAAAGGATAAAATAAGTAAGGGCTCAACAAGTTGTTACATCTTGTCTCTCTAGTGCTGTACTGTAAAAGAGAGCTGGCGTTTCTGTGACTGGGGTAGGTGTCCTGATGCTTTCTATCCCTGTGGCCAGCCGAGTATATAATCTTGCAGCATAGCTGGCTGCTTGAACTATCAAGGATGTCTCGTTTTAACACCTAATTGACGGAAAAGAACAGAATAATAACAAAAAATATTCAAAGTCCTGGAATTCCATTATATTCTCATCTGAGATGCTTTATGCAGACATTTGATTGTACAACTGATCAGCTTAGTTTAATGGTGAGAGGTTAGTTCAATAAATATTACTATGACAAAGCCTAGACTGTCTTTAAATTTCTAAGATGCCAGCCACAGTAGACATTTTCTGTACTCGTCCGATACCTAGACAAACTTAAGGTTTTGACTGAGTGACTACTCTGATTGATACTACTTGGAGGCAGAAACCTAAACGGAAGAAGTAAAATTTTTTGCTAAAATGAAAGGTGTAGATTTCCCATCAGGTTGAGGTTGTAGGCATCCAAAGGTTTCCTGATACTAAACTCAGGACTATAAACCAGGAAAGTCTTTAAAGCCTTATGTTCCTTCTCACAACTTAGTCATGGAAATGGCATTTCTTTTCCTTCTCTCTAGAGACTGTGGTCTTTGCTTTTACTCTGGGTGCTGCTTTTCCTGCAGTTTGATTCAAGCATTGTCATTTGACATTATGCTAGTATTCCCCTGAACTGCAGTTCAAATAATATGTATTAGCACTAGTGGATTGGGTCAGTTTGAGGAAAAATTAATAACTAGGTAAGCATGTACCTATCATATTAGCTACAGGTTAAATATTGATGATGCAAACTATTTGTTATAAAAAATAAATCTAATTATGATGATATCCCTGTGTATCTTGTCAGATATAATTAGTAAGCTGAAAGGTCATTTTAGGAGATGTAATTAAAAATGTAATTGTATATTTTAAAAGGGACATGTTTTAAATACAGTTACTGTATTACTGCATCCATAGGTTGTAGAGCTATCACATATGTTCTATTCTAGCAGTTAGAACAGTCTTGGGATGAAAGCACTGTACCACTGCCAATTTCAGGTAAGTGTAAAGTCACAAAAGTACAAAGTACTATACACAAAATTAAATTACAGCAATCAGTCATAGGGAAAAGGCTTATTCAGTTGCACTTGTATGATCCTACTGAAAGAAATTCTTTTTGGCAGAACCAGATCTATCTAGTGGACAGACAAATGAAATCTGAGATTTTTCACTGCTTTGAAGAATGGTTCAGGATTTTTATTTGTTTTGTTTTAAATTTCTTCAATGGTTGTCATAGCTTCCATGCAGCCAGATGTTTTTGTCTTTGAAGTTATTTTCAGGAAAGCTTTGGGCTGAATGTTTAAACCATTTGTGGACAATTAACTTGAAAATAATTTCCTCTTTAAATCAGAAAGGGAATTACATCGTAATGGATAAACTGAAGTTATTTATATTTTTTAAAGTCTTTTGAAATTCCCAATTTTTTACACAAATATAAAGCAGTAGCCTATATTACTTCAGACTTTTCCTGTGATGTTCTTCCTCTTCCACCTAAATATCTTTTATTTTTCAGACTTTTGCCTAAAATAATATTTAGATGTAGTCTTTTTAGGATGATGTTTTCTTTTGCTCTTCAAGATCTAAATTTATAATATTGCTTAGCTTAGCTTTTCCAAACATTTAAAATTACATTTTAATGTGCGTTTTATATTCAAAAACTCAATGCTATAGTTAAATTTCTTTTAAAGTCTTTGCATATGGATTTTACACCATCTTAAGATAGTATATATTCAGGTGAGTGTTTATGTTCTCTTACAAGTTTAGACAAGTTACCACCCCCAGCTGGTAGGTTTTTCCTGTGGCATTTGATCAATGCCTTGTAGGTCTGATAGGATAACTAATTTTCTGTGTAGTTACACATGATCATTTACATTTTATAGCAATGTATCTGCATGTCATCAGTTTTTGTAAGTCAGCAGATAGGCAAACTTGTTTGAGGTACAGTGGAAACCTCCAGCTGAGGGACAGTGGTTATTTAAACTGCTGAAACAAAAATATAGATGTCTACCTGATGATGCTATTTATTTTTTTAATAAAATACATTGCATAAATGTAATACAAACTCGTCTCTCCATGCTTTAAAAAAATTATCTCATCTTAGCTTAAGCTTTTTCCTAATTGAACCCCGGTGGTATTTATGTAAGATGGGTTTATGAAGACAAATCTGTCATCAAAGGCATGTGTTTGAGGACATGTCATGGGTTTCCGATCTGAGGCTTAAGCAAATCAGTTTTACTTTTCTCTTAAAGAAGCCCTAACTTGATAAACATTGGGGAGTTTTGTTTTATAAATAGGGTTTAAATGTTTCCACAGATGTCTCCATCTTTTTAGAAGATATTGCATCAGCTAGTTGTTCCTTTGTTTTCATCGAGGAAAACACTGTGTTTCCCTTTGAATTTTTCAGATTAATGGGAGAAGAAATAGCATAATTATATAAAGTCTGAAGCTGTCTTCTGACTTTTAAGAGAATGGAAAATCAGGGAAAATTTTTTCCCTCTACCACCCACCTTTGAAAAAGATAAGAAACTTCTTGTTCACCTGCATCCACCCAGCTTCAACTTATCTAGTCTTTCCTGAGGGCCATTCTTTCCTTACTTATCATATTTCAGATTGCTTAGTCAAAAACCTCTAATCCCTAATCCACTGAGTTGTGGAAAAAAATCCAGTAAAGTGCTGTTAATGGATTTATTCACACTTTTAAAAGATCTTATTTCCTAGCTAACATGTCCATATTGTGACATAAAGTTTTTAGCCAATGATGTATCTGTGAAATACAACTTATTTCCCTGGATGACAGCAGAACTAATGCTACTATATGTATTATGTAAAGACTGAAAGAACAGTAAAATTATCAATGATGGCTGAACAGGCTTTCCAATACATATTTTTGCTAAATATGCATAGACAGATATCATGTATTTTGGTTCGATCATTCAACCCAGAATGACATGAATTGTGGGTTTATGCCATTATTTATCTTACTAGAAGAAAAAAGCTCAAACTGTTACTTACTGTGCATTTTCTTGTGAAATTACCGTGAATGTTGTTAAGAGAACATGTGGTTCAAACAGCAACACTAGGAGATGAATTTAGAGGTAGCATTTTGTCTATACTGTGAGGAAAAGTCATAAGCAAGTTAAGGAAAAGGCAGATAGAACACCCAAAGGAACAGAATTTCAAGGCAGGTTTGCAGGTTTTGACAGAAGACATAGAAGAAGACAAGAACAGCATTGCTTACAGGATTTTGCTTGCCTAGGCTATGGGTCAGGCAGTCACTCAGACCAAGTCTGTGTGTTATGGGATCAGTCTGGATGCAGAGATACCCCAGTCTGGGCTGAGTGCAAGAACTGACTGCGGGGCTCTGTTGTGCACTCTGAAAGAAAACCTGTGTTCATGAAAGGCATGCATGCAGTCCTGCACAGCATGCAGTGCTACAGCAACACGTCCAGAAAGCTTAAAATGACAACTCCTGGCAGTAACTTCCTCATTTGGTTCCATAGACCTGGCCAGTGTGAGTGCTCCCTGTAACATCCAGATTCCCAGGCTGAATTGTAGTCACTCTCCCAGTTCAGTGCAGTTTTCTAGCAGGCCAAATTGTGTGAAATGTTTAAACTCTTTGTGTCCTGAAAATTTAACTAAATATGCGTCTCATTTCTGGTGTTTACTTGCTGCACCTTATCGCCAGTTCTTGCATAATTTGTTGACGGTCCAGTTCCAGAGAGTCCTCCAGTTTTCCCAACAGAGTTGCATTTACTTGACATAGATCCAGATTCACTATGTCCAGATTTTACTTTTTCTAGCCTACTTCTTAAGTCCCTCTTCCTAAAAGCGCAGGGAATGTTCATTAAGGCTAGTCAGTTCTCTCTTTCTAAAAATGTTGATGAACAAAGGCAAAGGACAAGCTAGTTTGAACAGAGGAGTGAGAAAATTTTGAGCACGTCTCATCTATTTACTGGTAGGAACTGCATATTGGTTCCATCTGGAAAAGTGTGCATTCCTGTAACGAAACACATTGGGCATCTCTATATCTGCTTTACATGCTAACTGTCTCTCTGAAAAAGAAGTCTTTCTTCACATAAAGTGTATTAAATGTGCCATGATACCACTATTCTATAGGATACCTATTACAATCCTGAATCCTAGATGGAAGCAGTGACCTGCTTTGTTGTTGTCTGAATTTGTTGCAGAGTATATTGTCTTAGAAAATGCTGTGGATATTACTCAATTGTGTCATGCTAGAGTTAAATTTTATCATCCTTAATGTTTGTCTGTTCACTTGGGATAACACGGTGGGGAGAAACAAAGGTACATGAGTCCTTCATTGCAAGCTCCCCTTTTCTCCCCAGCCCCGTTATCTTGTCAAGCTGAGTTTCTTTGTCTGAACTTGCTTACTAGAATCAGTGGTCTGGGCATAAGCAGGCTGAAAGAGAAGTATAGGTGCGTAATGAGATGTAGGTGCATAGTGGTACTGCCCAGGGCACCTAAGAAGTGAAATATGAACCACAACCTGGGGCAGGATGGTGAAGGCTCCTTGTGTTGAAGCAAGTTGATAAACCTACTGTGATCCTGTAAGTATGTTAATGCCTAAAAACCACCTGTGCCCAGCAGAGCAGGCATTGTAGAGAAAAAGGAAAAGGTACTGTCATGGTTTAGTCATGGCTGGTGACTGAGCACCACACAGCCACTCAATCAGCTCTCCTCCAGTGAGGGGAGAGAATTGTAGGCATAAAAAAGTGAGAAAAAAATTGTGGGTTAACAATAAAGTAGTTTAATAATTAAAAAGCTATCTTAAGAAGAATTTTTTAAATTCTAAGGAAAAAAGAGAAAAAATCCCAAACAAATGAGGGAGAGAGAAAAATAAACACACAAAAGACAAGTGATACAAATGAAAACAGCTGCTCAACACCAACTAAACAATGCCCAGACAGTCCAGGAGCAGCGTCCACCCTTCCAACCTTTCCTCCTCAGTTCTATTGCTGAGTGTGATGCCACATGGTGTGGAATATCCCTCTGGTAAGCTGTGTCCCCTCCCAGCTTCTGTGCACCTCCAACCTGTTTGTTAATGGGTGGGGTGAGGAGTAGAAAAGCTATTCTCTGTAAGTGCTGCTCAACAATAACCAAAACATCGCTGTGTTTTCAATACTGTATTCAGCACAAAACCAAACCAGAGCCCCATGTGGGCTCATGTGAAGAAATTTAATTCTGTCCAAGCCAAAACCAGTGCAGGTACTAAACCAGTGCTTGCATATGAAGTTTCTCCTGCTACTCTGTTGCACATCTTCACAAGGCACATGCTTAGATTCTGTTGTCTAAGTCACCTTTTTCTGTGGCCATCTCTCTCTCTGTAGTTTTGTCAATGTCTTAACCTCTTTTTCACTTGTGAAGAAATTGGTTGCCCTCAAACCAGTGTCCAGATTCTCAATTAAAGCATTAGATTAGCAGCAGGATTCATTTCCGTTTGTTGCTGGGGAGGGCAGTATAGTTCACTGTTTTTGTTTTACAGCTGGGTGGTTTGGACCAAGACAGCCTAATAGGCCAGACCATTCTGTGTGATCTCCTTGTAGAGTTTATGCGGAAGTTTTGCCAGGAGTCTGAGCCAGTCCGTTAACATATGGATACGGGCTTCACTACTCCCAGCAACAGCTACCCGCATAAAAAAGGTATGGGTCATCCACAACACAGTGTCATTAGAGCCATGTTCCCATTGTGTGGATCCACTTGAAATAGGGGAAAGAGGTATGGAGCACAGAAATCAAACACATGCAGGCTTGCAGTTCTTTCAGAGTCTCTTGATTGAGTAAGCTGAGCTCTGGTACCAGCTGACCTAATTCAATGTAACCTTTTGAAGTCGAGATAGTTGGGATCAGGTGGCTGTGCTGACAGAAAATGAAGGATCTGTTGACCTACGTTATACTAATATTGAACATTAGGTAGGACACTTCTGGTGTAGCTAGTGTATAGCCAATGACAGCATGATCCCAGTGTGATGGGTTCCAACTCAAAGATTCTAGTGGCAAGGTTGAAAATAATGGCTAGGTCAGAGTAGAAAAAGCATACCATGCAAACAATACAAGACATATGTCTGAGCCAGTTAACAAGAAGGATAGCATAATCTGAAGTGAATAGTCAGTGGTTGGATTTTAGAGATTTAATCAGGTGTGTCATTATTGGTATGATCATGTGATAGCAAATAATGGGGTCTGCTTGTCAAGGTTATCCCTTATGCTTATTTGGAAAACAGTTGATGTAAAAGAGTAGGCTTAAGGCAAATGTAATTTGGAGCTACAAAATATAATCTGGTCATAAGGGCTAAAGGAGATTTGCTATCACATAACATCCTGACCTCTGTTTAAGCCCTTTGATCATTTAAGTGCAAATACATGAAGGCCACCTTGGACAGTTGCAATTACTAGTTGTCTGCTTTCATTTCTGTTGAAAAAGTAGTTGATGAATAACACGGGATGTTGCAGGAAACCGTGGCATAGATTCAATTCTGTTGTAATAGCCAGCAGCAAATTCCACTTAGGGGGTACTCTAGCCTTTGCTCTTGTTCTTTGGTGCAGTTGTAACAACAGTAAAAGACTTAATTAAAAATCCAAGTACTTCTGCTCTTTTCATCTTATGGCAGACTGATGTAAATAGACCAATAGGAATATAAATACATATTTAATATCTTTTCTTACCAAGCATGACTTTTCATAGAGAAACGTGTAGAGCTGTTACCCTTATGCTTTGCTGAGTATATGTGGGAACACTATTCAACCATGGGTATTTCTGCAACTTAGAACTGAAAACTTCAGAGAATTTTATGAAGCCAAGGTTCATTGGTCCTTATCACTCCCAGCCCAGGGCCTCATGAAGTCCAAGCTAGAGCAATTAAAGCTGTTGAGTGCTGTCAGTTTGTGACAACAGTTTAGGGCTATGTCTGTATTCTGAGGCTGTTCACATCTGGTCTGTATGGGTTTTGTTAAAAAGACAGCTCTCTAAGTTTGAATTTGATCTCAAGGATTTTGGTAGAAGAGAAAGTTGATGTCAAAGCAGAAGTGTGTTAAGATATTTGAAAGAGATAAACAGGGTTTAATCTTGTGTGACAAGAAGTCTATTATTAAAATAGAAATATCTTTAGAAGAGTTTCTAGTTCTAAATTAAGCACAGGATATAAATTCCTATGTATTTTATCACATGGCAATTGTTGCAGTCATGATCTTTCAGAGCAGTAAGTCAAAAGTCTTCACTGAATCTTTGCTGACTTCAAATCTTGCTGAATGCACAGCATTCCTAATTTTACACAAATAACACATTTAATTTAGTGAAGAACTTTGCCTAGCTTTTGCCATTAATTTGAGGACCTCATGCAGTATTTGTTTTTCTAAAAAATATACACTACCTATAAACTCACAATGTGCAAGTAGAAATTCTTCCATGTGGGTGTGAAGCAGCAACTGCTAATATCTCAGACTGGCTTTAAAGGAGATTTTAAAGGCTGTTATCTCTCAAAGATTAAAGTGTCCCATTAGATATTCTTGTTCCTCATGCAGATCATTAAAACCTGCTGTTTGGAAAATCTTCTAGGCATCATCTACCTTCTGTCTGACAAAACCAAGGGACCATATTTTAGTTGACACCTTGTAGGAATTAAATAGGGTGTATTGAATTTTGATTTGAAGTACCATGATGTAGAATTATTGTGATTTATAAAATGAACCACAAGCTCTAATGTATCTCTGACATGTGGGGAGACATCTTACTGAAAAGTTGCTATAAAGTTTGCTTCATAACAGCAATGATAGTCAATCCAAATAACATGATTTTATCCTACTGAAGTCTTGGTTTATTTAATTTTTAGTATTTTATCATGCAAGGTTGTGCTTGCAAATTCTGCACAATCGACAAATTAAAAAGCTGCAGCAACAAAAATACTTAAATCCACATGAAAAGAATGCAAGTTAGGTGTTTAATATATGCACAGTTGGTGACAAAAGTATTTTAAATGTATACCCTGGGAAGCCACTGTATTACCTCCACCTCTATTCCTTCCCAGGTTTTCCAACTAAAAGGGTAATTTGGGTGTGTGAATTTGCTTCAGGCAAACCAGGGTGTCAGCAGCATGGTATCCAAACAAATCAAAATTGGCTGTTCACATAAGACACTCTTAATGTCTTATCAATTCTGTGAATAGATCCTCTGAATATTATTACAATCCATAGTTATGTAGCATTCACTCATAAAAATTGTAGAAATTATTTATATTAATTCTGTTGTAACTAGAAAGCATTTGAATGGTCTTATATTATTTTCCAAGGGAAGTTACTTTCTGATCTTTCATTCCATCCCTGTTGAGTTAGTTCATGTTCATGAATTGTACTCCTAGGAATGAGGACTATCTTGGTAAGTCTTGACTAGAACAAAGCCCCTCACCTTCAGAACTCTGGGGCTATGTACCCATATGTGCTGTGAACTGAATTTCAAACGTCTTGGATATCTTTTCTGAATTAATTATATAATAGTTGAGTCAATCTGGCACAAAAACCTGAATTCATTTGAAATTTTGTCACAAATGAGAAACTCCTTTTTTTTTTTTTTTAATTTTTTCATTTTCAAAAGCAGCAACAAATCGGGAACTTTCAAGGTATCAGTGACTATAGTTTCAGAAATACTCTTCCTCTGTGTATATAATTCTAACCATGTCTTTTCATAGAGAGCAACCACAGTCTTGCCAAGTTTAACTAGTTTCTTATATTCTATTTTTTTATATTGCCCAGTAAAGCATATTCAACAGTACATGGTTTTATTATTTCTAAATTGTTCAAGTTGCATTTTCACTATCCTTTATTACACTCATATACTTATGAGAGAATCCTCCTGGTTTTCTGTCTTTTAGTTGGCTAATCTATACACCTGCTGGTCTTAATCAAATACATGTTTGATCAATAGACTCAATTATAGGAAAAAAAAGCAGATTTCTGTATTGGTGGGATTCTCTTAGGTTCAGAAGAGTTTGACTGCCTGGGGAGTCTCCAATTGTGCAGCCGTTTTTCACAAGAGAAACTTGCCACCTCTAAACTGCCCTCTAACAATAGCAGCTAAACACTGCCAGTCCAGGAAAAAGTAGTGTTATGTCATGCTTTGACTTGAAGCAGAACCACATTGCTTCTGAGAATGTCAGGTCTTTATTCCTCTCAGGCAGCCACACTCAAGATAACATAGAACTTCCCAGTCTACTTTCGACCTAGCTGTAGTGAAGGTGATAACTGGCTTTTCTTCCCTGGTTGTCATAATCCTTTCCACATCTATTTTCTTGGGTGGGAGGGAAGAACTGCCTGCTTGGGGCACCATTGGTGAGTGCCCTACATTCCACGTGAGTAGAAAAAGCTGAGCCACTCTTCCCACAGTGGGAAACTCTGGAGAGCCTTGACTGCTTCAATATGATAAATTCAAATGAGAATTTTGTCCCTTAAACCTAGTGATTCTTTCTTCAGTCATAAAATGTCCAGTCATTCTACCGGGGTTAGGAATAGTCTAGCCAGTATTTGCAAGATTTTCTTATTTAGATGCTATTCATTTTTAAGATCCAAATATGAAATAATTTTCAGGGCAGGAGTCATGCAATTGATCTGCTCAACAGCCGAATCATTGTTTTTCCACTTGATGTAACATGCATAACTCACCGAATTTTGAAAACATTGGTGATCTAATTTTCTATCCTAGCTTATTCTTACCTCAATATTATTGTAGTACTAACACAAATAGTTCCTAAAACATAAACAGTAACAAATAATAATATTAAAAGCAATGAACCTTTTTTAAAAAATGCCATTACCCTAAAAATACCATCTGCTTAATGTCACCTATTTTCAGTTCTTCAAAACAGGAAAACTTTAGTAAGGCTGTGATGCAAAGAATGTAAATTGAGTCCCAAATTTAGGTAGGTAAATAAGGTTTTATGAAGAATCTTTATGTCATCATGGAGTATCTTAAGTGCTCAGGTGCATTCGCTCATTCCTGTGCAAAAGAATCTGTACTGTTCTGTGTTTCTACTTAGCAATATTTTTGAGTTTCAGCATTAAAATCTAAAACACTAAAAAATATGGTTTCTATTTAATCTGTCAATATTGTTGGTCCACTCTGTAAGTAAAAGAAGGAAGAAAGGTCTAATGCATGTACATTTGGTAATATCCCTGGGGAGTCAGTTGTGTAGGTGTGGTACTAATGGGAAAAAAGCCTCTCAAGAGAGCAATGTGCAGAGAGGAACAAAGAGAAGGCTTTTTGCTGGACTGAGGGTTTTGCTGCTGGCTGCTTGGCTGCAAGGTAGCATTGTTCAGATGAAGTGCACCTGCTCTAACATTTTCTTCAGCTGGAAGCAGACAGGCTTGTTGAATGCTCTAATTGCTGGTAGGCATGAAAGGATTGCCTAGAAGATTGCTTCCTAGGCTGTCCTTTGATGTTTCATATGATTTGGAAGTGAAGATTTCTTTTCCTTTATCCATCTTACTAATAGGTGAGAATAAAAAATTTCCTTTCAGCTTTCATTCCAGAAGGTATCATGGCACATTCAGTGTGATTAGCTGTATCATGGGCCAAAAGACTCCTTTTATCTTTTGAAAGGTGTGTAAAACACAAGCATAGTCATCACAGTCTACATTCATAAAGCACTATTAGCTACATGTTCAGTTCATTGAAGGCGTCTCTGGGCAGAGAAATACTCTGCTGTGAACACTAGGTTTGTCAAGTGCTGTAAATCCATGGCTAGAAATTTTGGATATAATCCTTTTAACATGTATTGTAAATCTTGGACCAGAGTTAGAAAAGATTCTTTGTTTAATTCCAGTTATGTTAATTTATAAACACAATAATTCTAATACAAAATGTAAGTTTTGCCTTATTTTTCAGCAAAATTTGAATAGCAGAGAACTGCAGTGAGGCTTGATAGTTTGAATGTCTTCCTTTTACAGATAAATACAAGCTTGGCTAATGCCCTATGAAGTCTTGTACTAAATTCAGATTATAACTAAAGCTACAAACAGTACATTGTGATATATTTTGTTTGCAGAAATATGCAAATTAATAGAGTAACTAAAAATCTCTGTAATAGGTTAAAGTATAAGGTTTTATTTAATTCTCTTACTAGGAAACACCTAGCTGAAAGAAATAATGGTTATTTTCACTCATGTAACCTGTTACTAACGTCTTTCTCTTGAGAGGATGAGCTATTGCCAACATACTTGGAAGTACCAGAATACCTGAATGTAGGTTGTTTGTCCAAGTAGAACAACCTTCCTCAACTGCTTTGGTTTAAGTCTCCTCTATGGCACATTTTTTAATTCAGATCCATTACTTACAAAGTTCAAGAGGGCATGAAGTGTGTGCCTTTTCAGTCGGAGCCTATTTCACTTTCCAATCAAGAGTTGAGAATTTATGCATAAGAAACCTATGTTTGTTATATATGACTCTGAAATATAGCATCTGAAATTTTTAAAAATACATACTGGTTTAGGCTTTATTTAGGACATTAAATTGTCATTCTTTAATCTGTTCTAAAATTTGGGAGAAAACCTTCAAGGTATTGTCTGAAACTTTGAGATACGTATGTGATTTTTGTATTATGATCTACTGAATTATTAATTCAATTTCCTTTGTATAAAATTGCATACTTTTTTCCCAAACTATCTGTTTTGCAATTCAATGTTTTGAATGTTGAAGTATGTCAGTCTTGATCTTTATAGCTGCCTTGTGAGCAAATTTGTTACAGTACCAGTGGTCAAGGCCATTAGACTTCTATGGAGTTTTGTCATGGTCACTGTAAATTACACCAGCTTCCCAAATTTCTCTTCTGAGCACAAAGTGTGTGTACTCTGTCTTGTGGTGTAAGCAAGGAGTGTATTTACATGTCTACAACTGTGGCCTCCAGTTTTCATTTTGTTTTGACATGATGAAGTATTTTAAAGAGGATGTCTGGAACTTTATTTACTTGGGCAAGAGGTCAGTCTGTTGCTTTTCTGTGGAAACAAATGTTTATCAGGTTTCTGTATGAATCATGCAGTGCATTAGGTGCACCAGTGTTTTATTCTAGACATCTTCATTATAAAGTTTGGATGTGCTAAATTTTCCAAAAGTATTTTAAGTCCAAGAAATTTTTTTCCCACAAAATATTCAAATTTGGCTTGCATATCTTTGCACATATAGCTCTGTGTGAGCATATATATACCTAAATGAAATTCATTAGTTCTGATGTTTTAGTTAACAAGGTAAACTTAACTATCTCAGGTGTTTGGAGGTAGGGATGCTAATACACATACCCTTAGGATGTAAGCTCTTCAAGAAAATAAAATCTAGGTGATTATATTATTCATGTCTCAATGGATGAGGAGAAGGTTGAGTGTTTGCTTTACCTCCTTATTCACCAAACAACAGAAATGAGTCAGTTCTGACTCAGGCTGGTACAGCCAGGGGAATAAGCAAGTGGTTCTGTTCAAAGCTGAAAGCAAAAGGATTGCAAATCACAGTCATGGATCCTGGTATTTTGTTCACTACTAGTCGTTCCCCATTGTTCAGTCCCTAGTCAACCATATTAGTGCTGTGAGTGACTACCACCTAAAAAATTCTTAGTGATGATCCATGCAATGCAATGCCTGCTTATGAAAGTGGCCTTCTCAGCAATCATCTCCAAGTCACTGTCCTACGGGTTATTTGTAAGCCATCTGGAAAGAATGGGATGACTCATTCATTTTGATGTGGCTATGGGTTTTGTGGCCATATACAGGGAGAAACAATGTGTACTTGGTCATATCCCTGCAGGCAGTTTTCCAGACTTCACTTGGATAGGGACCAAGTCTTACTGTTTCCTTAGGTTTATTCTGATTTAGTCTGTTGAAAATAGTCATAGACAACCACAAGTTTTGTGTTCGGTAGACATGCAATTATGTAATTTCTTCTTCTCCATGGGTATTGGTGACATCACTTAAATGTGTCGCTGTCAGATGCGTGCTATCTGATTTTTGTATGAGGTCTTCAGAACTGCAGCAGAAATTTCACTCTAAAAAAGGAGAAGGAAATTAAATGGGTGAGATTAGAATTATTTCATTTTGAGAGCTTGGTTTATCTAGACAAAACTCCAGGAAATTCAAAGCTTGTCCTGAGCTGTCATCCATCAATAAATTGTTGTGAAAGAATAATGCTAGTAATCATAAAACCACAGAAGATGTGAGATGGAAGCAGAGTAAGAGTCTTAATGATCTAGAACCATAACTGTATTCTAAATGAAATGTATTTAATTTCCTGAGGAAAGTATTAACAGTGAGGAATAGGAGAAGAAAATATTTTGTAAGAAGTTTAGTTAATTGATGGAGTATCTTTCAAAGCTAAAATAGTTCAAATAGTTTGGAAGTTTGACTGTTCTTAAAAGCTGAATGGTGTAAGCACCTAATGTGTTCTACTATGTCTCATATAAATCATGTATTGATATTTGTAGAAATATATACAGCGACTTTTAAAAAGAGAACGTGTATAAAAACACTTTTTACTTCATTGAAATCAGTGAAATACTTAAGTCTTTTTTTGACGTCATGGAGACTGGAAGCTAATATACTGATACACTGCAGTGTTACTACATATATGCAGCCAAGTGAATTGCAAGTTTAAAAGGTGGTTTGCAAAGATATTATGGTTTTGTTTAGAAACAAAGTATGTTTTATCCTTTAGGAAAATCTGAAGGAAATACACTAGGATCACATATAATGAACTCAGTCACTTTGTATTTGAAAGTAAAAAAGATTCTGAATTGAATCAATATTTTCTTGAATAGGATTATATTTTTCTGCTATGTCAATTGATTTGTGGTTAGGCAAGCTACAGGGGCTGATGCTATTGAATTCTAAAGGAGCTTTAAAAAACCCCTTCAAAACAAGAAGATATTTTCAGGAAAGTTTTTACTACCATTAGTAAAACAAATCTTATTAACATTTCAATGTAGTATGCAGTATTTAATTTATAACACTTCCCTGATTTTTTTTTTTTTTGTTAATCATAGCACTGTTTTATCTATAATTAAAGCATATGGCTATGGTTCTAACTGACAGACCAGTAAAGAAATTTTAAGTGACCTTAAAGTGTCACTTTGTAACAGCCTGAAATTGCTAAATTCTTGTGACTAGGGGTGTTGTGAAAGAGACTTGTCGCCAAGCTACAGAAAAGTTTAGGATTCAAAGTAGGTTTTAATTTAATGAATCCCCACAGTTAGCAAATTTGATTGTATTGGTTTTACTCTTTTTGTGAGCCAGTCCAAACAGAATAGCAGAGGAGGTAATTATAGTAATGGAGAAAAAGAGGAAATGTAATAAATAGTCATAAAGTATGTAAAATTTGTTTTTATCATAATCTATTTTATCTAGGTCACCTTCCACACTGTTCTTGTCCTAATAGCCTATTTATTTTTTCTCTTTTTTCTTTTTTTTTGTCTCACTTTCTACATAGGACTGACTCATCACGTTTGTAATCTCCTAACAAAAGCTGTGGCCCTGTACTTGGAGGCAGATGATAAAAGGAGCACCAAGATAGGAAATGTGCTGCTTCTGTCCTTACTCGACATTTTGCAATACATGCTGACGTATACAGCAAACATTGTGCGCCAGACTTTGCAGGTATGGCATTTACTTATGGGGTCTTGACTGTCTTAAACAATTTTTTAGATAACTTCCCACTATCCTTAATAATGAGATTCCCATTATTCTGATTTTATGGAACTTTTAGTGTAGTGAAAACTCAATTTGTCTTCCAAGTAACTGTTTGAACCACTGCAAGTCATGGCATTGATGGGACTTTCTCCTCCAACAAAGACATCCTCCTCCTTAATATGGAGCACAAAATACAATGCAAAGAAATTTCAGATAGCCCTCTTAGTAACATATGAAGGAAAAGCATTTGTAATTTTTTAGACATGATGCATATCTAGCAAATATTGCTTTTCTTTTTAGATGATCTGCCAAATTTTTAAGTTAGTCAAGTGAAATGACTTCTGTATTTACACTGCAAACAATAACACATACTCTTCATGTTAGGTTTTTTATGTTCTTGGTATTATTCACTGAAGAACAGATGTTTGTCAGGTGAAATATATCTAAAGGACAGAGATTCAAAAGACTGCAGATAGGTTGTAATATTGTAATATCTTTCTGGACATGGCTTCTTTCATCCCCAGAGGCCCTCCTCTGTGGGTTGTTTGTTGTTTGTTTGTTGTTTGTTTTTGTTTTTGTTTTTTTTTTTTTTTTTGTTTGTTTTTTTTTTTTTTTTTTTTTTTTGTTATGATTCTGTGTTTTTTGGTTTGCAGGGTTTTGTGGTGGGGGGATTGGTTTTCGGGTTTTTTTGGGGGTGGTTTATTAAGTAGGCTTAATGTAAGAAGCTGATGTGGAAAATTGAGCTTTTTCTCTTTTTTCTACATTGATTTACACAAGTAGCTATGTTATCAACCACATTTCACTGTGAGGTTTTTGGTTTCGTTTAAATGTGTGATGGTACAATACCTTGTCATTAAGTCCTCTATTAGCAGGTTCTGTAATGATATTTTCATCTAATAATTACTTCATAGATCAAATTGTGTAGGCTAATTGCTTGTTGTCATATTTTTGGCATCATTCCATGTAATCATAGAGAGCTGAATTCTGTACATATGCTCCATGCAGCTGTGGTGAGGCAAATTATTCTGGAGAACACATGAGGAGAGAGGATCTTGCACATGGATTGCTAGTATTGAATTGATGGGTTTTATTTAGATTTAAAATTAAATCTATTTGTTCAAAGCCAAATTCTGTTCTGGCTTTACTTGAATACAGCAGTCGATTGATGCACTGAAACTCCAACTCCAGTTTTGTTTATCTCTTTTCAAAGTAATCTGCTTTGCTCTATAAGTCTAATGAGTAACAAGGAGCAGCTGGAAAACTGAGTTTTGGAGCATAGTTCTATTCAGTGCCCATATATTAATTTCACAGTGGTGTTACTTATCTTGGCTTTTGTGTCTTGACAATACTCATCACAAGATCCCTGAGAGTTCTACATCAGTACTTATACCCTATTGAATGGTGGCCATCAGTTGTTGACTACATAGTGCTCCACTGTTCATGTGTCACTAAATGCATCACAAATATTTTTTTGGATTGTTTTTATAGGAATGTTTTGAATAAGATACCGTTTAAATCAGAACTTGTAAAACAGAATCAAATCTTCTTTTATTATCCATTTCTGAGGCTTAAGTTATCTTTTACAGATGGCAATACCTTCACTTGAATCCTTTTTATTTATCTATTTTATGTGTAAAGTGATAACCTTATCTACCTGCATGGGCAATACATATCACCACTTTTCCATGGCACTGAAGTGCTTCATGCTGGATGGTGCTGATAACTGTATCCTGGTTCAGGAGAAGAGTTCGCTCTTTGCGGTCCAAGTACTTTCAGATCAATTTGCGTGTCTGTTTTGGAGAAGTTTTGTCATATGTCCCAGAGGTAATCCACATTAGTTGAAAAGAATTTGCAATTTCAATTTGATATATGGATTCTATTTTGTGACTCTGTCACAGGCTGCCCAGAAAGACTGTGTATGCCCCAACTCTGGCAGTGTTCAAAGCCAGGTTACATAAGACCATAAGCAATCTGGTCTAGTGGCATGTATCCCCTCCTGGGGGAAGATGTAGGTGTGACTAGATGATCATTAAGGTCCATTCCAACCCCTTGAGGTTCTGTGATTATATGATTCTGCAAATTAATGTATGTTTAACAATGGTATAGTGTGTATCCTTCATATACATATGTATTTTCTTTAGTGCTGTTGTTCATTCTCTTTCCGAAGACACTAATATATATATATAAAAGTTAAAGAAAGCAGACAATGATTCCTGATGGAAGGTGTCTGTCTTCTCATCTGTGTACTAATGAGAAAAAGCTGTTTTAAATTTTGCTGAAGTCAAAGTGGCTTACCTCCCTTTTCTTCATTAATATAAACATTTCATTTTTTGTCTTCTCTGCACTTTTTGTCCTTCTTTGAACTTCAGCATTTCAGGCCATTGTGGTGAGTCTCAGAGACAGACATACCAATGGGACTTATTGCCTGGAGAAACAGCTCTTCAGTTCTCTTCTATTTAGAAATCCTTTCCAGAAGAAGGGCATTATCCTTTCAGCTCAAAACTATCAACAGTTTAAGTTTGAGTAGTAGTGGCACCTGTCTCAGGGAACTTGCTCCTTTGTTCACTTAACCAAATAAAAACCTCCAAGTATTACACTTGGACAGTGATTTTTAGGACTGAGCTATAAATGCCACACAATACAAATTATTTTGAAATGTGTTCTTTGGACAAAATGTTTATTTTTCCTCTAGCAGATTGACTGTATAGGTTCATGGTCCAAAGCTGGTGTGAGTTAATGACATTAAATGAAAAATCCTGCAAGCTGACCTTTTGGGAGCCCTGGGGCAGGGATTGGTCATAAATAGCACTGTCTAGGATAGTAATATGCCTTGATGATGGGGGGATGAGAGTGGTCAGAATTACAAGTAGTAACTGATCTTATTACTTGAAAACTTTATATTTCCGATTTCAGAAATAATTTAAGTTATAATACATTGTGAATATTTTAGGATACAGAGTAAGGCAGGCAGGCAAAATTGGACAATATTGCTGAGTATCCTAAATTTTCAGTCACTTTGATTATCTTGGTTTGAGGTATCTTTTGCATGTAAATTTTATTGCATTTTGCTGAAGAAATGTCATGCATGTCAGTATATTCAGCCTTTACAGAATGGCACGACAGCACAGGTCCCTATGCTTTGTGCTTATTGTCACAGAGAGAGCATAACTGCTCACTGGGAGCCCAGGAATACTTAACTAGAAAAGAGTGCATAAGTTTCCTTCAAACTTCCATTCACACTTCGACCACTTAATGGACCTAATTTGTTCCTCATAACAGAACAATCACCAGGGTTTGATTTCTTTTCTCTCTTGATAAGGCACAGAAAACTGGGGCAGGAGGGGACACACAGGCTGCCGAAGACCTTCTGCTTATCAATAAACCCCTGACGGACCTGATTAGTCTGCTTATTCAACTGGTGAGAGTTTGCTTGTTTGTAACCTTATGGAATATTGCTGAAGTTGGAATTATGCAACTGAATTCAACATCTTAAAGCTCTCTTTACTAGTTTTTAATTGTTTATAAGCTCCCACCTAGTACACTAACACTTTGTAAGAAGTTACAGGTCACAGTGACTTGCAGTTTACCGGTGATGTCAGAGTAAATCTATTTGTCCAGAGCATAGAAGTGGGATGAGAAGCAGACTGCAGGTTCTCAGTTTGGATACATATGTATAGCCAACATTTGTCCTTCAGAATGGACTAGTCACCACTGCATAGGGAAAGGATGGTGTTCCAAATTTGAAACTAATAGTACTGCTTCCTTTAGAGAATTCAGTAATTGCAAAATTGGTTTGTAGCAAGTGATGCATTTTAATATTATTTTCCAGGGTTTGAGCCTTCTGAGTTTTCTCAAGGCTTTATGTCAACATGATCCTGAGGGATTTACGAGTGGGAGTGGTCCCTGTGATCTGTAAATATCTTTGAAGTGTGTCTGTTTAAAGGCAGTCCTTTCCAGGATTTACTAGATGTACAGCACTGTATTGAAATCTCCACAGAGGGCTGCATTGTGGCCCTAATGCATCCCATCAGCTCAACATCTGTCATAGAGATGTATATTTACTCTGTGTGTAATGGTTTATAGTAGAATGCTTCTTGAGCTGGACAGTGCTTTTAAAGGCTACATCAGCCTGTTAGTCAACATAAAGCCATTAAAATGGTATGTGAGAATTCCAGTGTATCATGGTGTCCTTTCCAGCATATTTCACTTAGAGGTGTTTCAGATTCACTGTGTTCTCTTCCAGACCCTTTTTTTTTTCATTTAAATAGAGGATTTCAGGTTTTTTGTGATATCAGTACTGCAATCCTTCTACTATCTTTAGCACTGTTAGTCATCTATTTTAGGGAAGCGTATGATTCCTTTTTTATTAATTTTTGGCATTATACTTGGTACTAAGTCCTCCTTTGATGGATTTATTTAAACCAGCTATTGACAAAGGCTTTTTGGAAATGTTCTCTGAATGACCTAAAACAAGTAAATGAATTTCAACTATTTAGTATTTCATCTTTATAAATTCTTTTATTTTTATTGATTTTTTAAAAACTGCTATATTTGATAAATAGTATGACATGAAGATGTGCAAATGTTCCTTTAAAATGAAACTATTCATAAGTTTAAATTATATTAACTTTTTAAAGAACAGAAAATTAGAGGCCAAGTTTTAACTCAACCTATACCACCTGGAAGTCTTTTATAAGTTTTTAATTAAAGGATAGGATAATTGTATAGTTCACATGTACTGATTAGATTGTGACTTGTCCTTGTATTTCAGAAGCATGGCTGTAAATTACCAGTAGGTTTTGCTCTGTCCTGTACTTCTGCAGGTTCTGGTTTGTTTCAAATGCTTATTCTAAATCTTCTGATTTTAACATACCGGTAAAAGATAATGACCACCAGTGCCGCTTCTTTAGACAGATAGATTGACACATAAATAAATACATATTGTCTTGTTTTGTTTTCAGTTTTTTAAAAGATTCCCTGAGTGAGGGGTTTTCTCTTGTTTGGAGCTGTGAAAGTTATTTCAGCTAGGTTTGTTAAATTTGATTTTTCAAATTTTTTTTCCTGCTGCTCTATTAAACATTTCCTGTTAAGCATGGAAGAGTTTGAGCAATGGAATAATAATTTTAGCAATTAGGAATCACTTGTTCAAAATGGTTTATGCTCTAATCTCTTTAAATAGAAATCGGTTATTTGTGAAATCTAGAGCATATCTCAAGATGTGTGTGCTCCCTACTCCTCAAAATGCCTCAGGCCTACCTAAACTGAAATTCTGTGAAGCTGCCAGTGGTTGTTCGATGTATTCATTGAGCTGTGTGGGTACATAACCCCTTATTGCTGTTTTGAGGCTTTCAGTTCTTTGTGAACTTTATTTTCTGGAGATAATGGAGGACTTACATTTCGAACTAACAATTACTTTAAAATATTGAGTTAAAATGATTTTCTCTGCTTTCCTATTTCTGCCTATCTTAACATATTTATAGTTTCTTATAGTCATTTACATAGTTTCCTAGTCACATTGTTTTCTAGTTCCTAGTTTCCTAGACACATTGCATAATTGTTTTCCCTCACTGAAATGTATATCCTTCAAGTAGATTATTATTCCATGTCTCATTTACTTGTCTTTTTATTTTGCTCAAGTTCCATATGTTTTTCTCTCTCAATAATCCCTCAGAAAATCAATGTGAGTAAAAATTCAAAATGTCAAAAACTTTGAATCAATTTTTCCCTCCTGTGGTTGTGATTGAGTCTGTCACTGAAGGCATAACAAAGCAAGTTTTGGAAACCTAGATTGCATTTAAATAAAACTTCAGTGATTTAACAATGCAAAAGGATAAATAATTACAAATTCTGTTATGCAGCAAACACTACAAATATGGAGAATTCAGTATTTAATTGCAAGATCATTATGACCATAATTGATCAATAATAGGAAAAAAATTGAGCATTTATTCATCTTCTTGGCAGTTTTGTGTTTAAAAGTTAATTACACTTAGCTTTGTTGGGTAATGTTTCTTTGCTTAATGTAAATTTAATATGAATATTGTTCTGAAACCTGCAGCAATTGTAGAACATACAAAACACCTTCTAATTTTATTATACTCATTATACTGAAAAAAAAAAACTTTGAAATCACTTCAGTGTGGATTTTCACAAAGTTTCAGAAACCATGCCAATACTTATAAAAAGGAATTTTGTTTTCTGTAGGTCCTAGATTCAGTTCCTAGGTGTAGATCTTCCAGTCATTTCTAGAGCCTACTAAACTGCTGGGAGAGAACTTTTCTTGAGTTCTGGTGGGAGACTTCCCCATGATAATATTACTGGGAAATTTTGCACTTGATTACCGTGCTCTATATATTTCTGCTGAACATCCAGTTAGTCATATCCAAACGTGAAGAGGACAAATTGAAGCCCCAGTGCACATGGATGAATGTGATGGTCTTTTCTAGGCATTTTTTGTCTCTATATTGCACTGACGCT
Source organism: Anomalospiza imberbis (assembly GCF_031753505.1). Classification (NCBI taxonomy): domain Eukaryota; kingdom Metazoa; phylum Chordata; class Aves; order Passeriformes; family Viduidae; genus Anomalospiza; species Anomalospiza imberbis. The sequence continues at coordinate 107,270,368 of NC_089681.1, read as the reverse complement.
AAGGCCGTGCCCAGACTTCATTTTCGAAGTGCATGAAGTTATTTGCTAATGAGTAATGAAAATAACTGCAGAAAAATGATTACTGTAGAATTTTATTTCACATATCTTTCTCTAGGAATGCAGACTGCTCTGTGGTCAGAGTGGAGAGACATATGTTTATATCCTATATTTGAAGTATTCTCTTATCCAGTATTGAAGTATTCTCTTATCCTAAGAACCACAAGTCTGCAGACAAACCAGAGGAAAGAAGAAAATGTTGTTACATGCAGAGATTTTCAGAACAGGGATTTAGTTTCTCAACAATTATCCTAGATCAAAATGAAGAGAATATATATATATATATTTCCTTTAGGTAGGAGAATGGCCTGAAATAAAAAGATAATATTTTATTTTTTGATTTAAAATTGTGCATATTTGCTAATAAGAATAGCATAGTAAAGCTAGAAGATTAATAATGATGTTTTGCTTTTGCATTTTGTAAAATGTTTGCAAAATCATCTTCACTATAGATCCCCATGGTGCTTCCTTTACAGCACGTTCTGTAATCACATTAGTGTTCTAATGAATATCTATCTCATATCGTAATAAACTCTTTATGTGTATAACCTCATTAATGCACCAAAATAGTGTCCCCTCCGGGTAATCCAGGCAGTTTCATTGTAGCTCTAAAATTAGATGCTGTAACAATTCCAACGGTATGAAAACTGCCACTTCAGCTCAAATGATCACACGTTTCTTGCAGTGGTTTGCAATTCATGAACACACTGCAACTCAGTTTAAAATGATGGCATTTTTGAGAACAGACTGCAGAAATATAAATGTGCAACAAGAAGAAACTTCCTGCTCTTTACCACAGTAACTCTAAAATACACAGAGCAGGTTCCATCTAGAAAGGAAAAGAAAATAGAATTTTGTGTTACAAGCTTGTTCACAGGAAGTTATAACATGGCCATAAAAATTAAGTAAATAGTAATACACTGCTTTTATTGCACAGAAGTCTTGTCATGAGGTATTATTTTAAAGTGAGTGAAAAATAGATCTACAGTTTTCAGTTAGAGAATGGCAGAATTCATGACCTTAGCTCTTCAGAAATTTATTTTAAGGTGCTGGATTCTCTTCAAGCTATACACTAGCCAAGAATATTAACAGCTGCAAGAGAAGTACTGGTAACTTTTCTACCTTGCTGAAGGGCTGAATCCATAATCCCCCCTTAAGATTGAGGAAGGAAAAGGAAGCTTCATGTAATTATGAAATATTGAGGGACAGATACTATTTTAAAGTGTTAGAATTAGTTTCTTCATGGGTTTCTACTCTCCTGAAAGAACAAAAACTATAAATGCATTTCAAGCAAATATACTTCATACCAAATTTAATTGTTCTGATTAGAAAAATAATCAGAATGTTGTTCCATCTAATTAAGAGATGAACCATCCATCTATATTCAGTGTTGAACATGATTGTTTTTCCTGTTCTTATTAAACATGAGCTATTTACTTGAAAGCTGAATTTTCATTCTTGATTTTCTGTATTTACAGATATTTATTATATTTTCAGCCTTTGGTTTTGTTTTATAATGTTCTTCAGACCCCCTACTCTTTATAACCAGTACTAACACTGACTGGCAGCCAGTGCTAAATTTCAGGTTACCAGCTTACAACTTTTGACATCTAAATCACTACTTGTCAGAAGTGAAATGGCAAAATGGTGAGAGTTACAGAGAAAAATGCTGATGTGGACATACTTAAATAGGGACATTGCTGAGAGTTCCTCTTCCACCTTAATTATTGATGACTTAGACTGTAGGCCAGTGGTTCTCATTCCCTTCAGAGTAAACGTGGCCTTTCCTATTCCAAGCTTGGTTTTATCTTCATACAAGACCAGTCCTGCTATTGTTTTGCCCTGAATTTTCCCAGGGTAGCAGCAACTTGTTCCCCAAAGTCTAGTTAACACTGAAGCTCAAAGGGACTCTGGGAAAGCAGAGCAGCAGAAGAACCTGAAGTACAACAGGGGGATGAAAGACTTGATTGGCATTGGTGATTGAGTAATGTGATGTCATAACTGGCATGTGTTGGGAACTGAGGAGTGATACTTGGAAGATGGTCACTGAAAGCCTCTGAGGAGCAAGACTATATGATGCCAAGACAGATTGGATGGAAAGTTTCCTTTCATTTTGAAAGGGTTTCCCTTTTTCTTGTTGGGGGACAAAGAACAGCAACAATGATAGAAGGTTGGACATGCCAGGAGAAGAGAATCAAGGCCCAAGCAAGGCCATTGGTCCAAGCACAACTCTTCCTCCTAGGGCAAAGTGTTCCACTGCCTCACTAACTGGGTGTTCCTACTGCAATAAGCCTACCTTGGGAATAGCGCTAACCGGCTGGACTTGCTTGTTTGCTTCCTTGACAGTCATGGTGTTGGGAAGAACCGCTGACGTTTGTGGTGCTTTATGGATTTCTTCACGTTTGTTGTAGGAGCAGTCCTCTATGAAGACTGACAGCTTTCCACTCCTCTGATATTTAGTGAATATCTTGGAAAAAAAACCTCAGTCTCACTTCCAAGTATAGCTGTTGTGATAGTGACTAAACATGGGATTTTTGTGCCTGCAGAGCCCAGGGAATTAGCCTTCACTGCAGTACCCAGAAAAGGATATATCTATGACCAAAATTTTCACTGATTTTTCATTTTTTACCTTTGTTTACCCAACAAACATTTGAAAATTGACTATAATCCTTTTCTCTCATGTTCTTCAGGAGGTTGTTGATGTAGCTGCCTACACTGATCTAGTAACAAATTAACTTGGAATGCTGATTTTAGAAGGTGTGAGAGACACATTAAAAAAAAAAAGTAATTGTCCTTCCTTTCTCTAATGCCATTTTATTTCGGTGAAGGAAATGAAAGTTGTCTCAAAGCCCCAAGCGAAATTAGCAGATTTTTTTTTTCAGTTTATTAAGGATTAAAGATATAAATGGAATTATAAAGCTTGTTACTATTTGTTGCATTTGCTAATTGTGCTGATGATGTTATTAGAGAAGTCTGGATGCTGGAAAGGAAATAATCAAAGAAGTCGCATTTAGATTGAAATGAAGAAAAAACATACAGCAAAATTGAGGAAGAAATAGCTGTTGTGGTCCTGTCACTTGCATAGTATTAGGCCAAATAGAATGTGATATGTCTTGGGGCAATATATTCAGAGATTTCATCTCAATTCAGTCTGTTTTAAACAGCAACTCAATGAAGCTAGTAGAAAACAGGATTGTATTTGCATGCAGATCCCCTGGGAATAGCTGCTTGAATATTTGAGAGATGTATGTCTGATGATATGTTCAGATTGCTTTAAAGTAACTGTATGGGTTTTCCTCAAAATGAAAAAAATCGGGGATTTCATACTGCAGATTAAATAAGTGATCATTATTGAAATGATTTGGCATATTACATTAAGTGTTTTGACAAATTGTATTTTTTCCCTGTTATTGTCTGTAAGAATAGTCTGTTTATTGTACTTTTATCTGGTTTATTTGGTGTAAATAATACTTTTGGAATAAAAAAAAAAAAGAATGGCTATGATGAAGTGTTTTTTACACTTCTATACCTCATGGTTAAGACTACCACTGACATTTTGTTCAGGTCATAGATTATAAGGTGAGAAAAAACTATTACAATTATTTTGTTAAGGGATATATATATATGTAGACAGGACTTTCCTAAAATAATTCCTCATTAGAGTAAACCGTTTTGTTATTTTTTTAGAAAAAAATATTCTTGTGATATTTGAATTGTCTTTGATGGAGACTGTCTCAGTTCTAAGGAAGTTGTTTCGGCAGTTAATTGTTCTTATTAAAGAGAGAAAGAGAAAAAAGAAAATCGAAGTATTATCTTTCTTCTAATCTGAATTGCTTTGTCTAAAGTTTTGAGCTATCATCTCTTATCAGTCCTTTTTCAGGCAAAGGAATTAACCTATCCTCAGCCTGCATTTTCCTGCCTATGATTGAGAGGATATGATCAAATCCACTTTAACCCTCCCTCTGATATGCTATAGACACTAAATTTCTTCAGTCCTTGGCTATTGCGTTTTCCAATCTGTCATCCTCTTGCCTGTTCCCAAGAAACCTCTATGATTTTTTTTCACAGGCATTTGTGAGCTCTCTGCACTGACACTAGGCATTGCATTCCTGTTGTCATTCCAAAATGTCATTATCAGTACCAAATATTGGCCTAATATAATACTTCTACTTGTTATTTCCAGACTGTACTTTCAGAAAATATATCAATCATTTTGATAATGGTGGCATATAATCAGAAGCTCATTTAAAGATGATCTCTAGTTATGTCCCTAAATATTTTTTGCTTCCCAGGAAATAATTTTCCATCCTATTGCTAGGGCCTGCTGCAGTGTCTGATCTTCAAAGGAGTGTAGAAAAGTTAGAATTCAGGAAAATATTTAAAATCTTCAAAATGTACCTCCTAATGTGACTACTTAAAATCCATTAAATAACTAGATAGCCTGTGCTCTACCTCAAGAGGCTTGCTTTAGTAATAATTAAATGAAATTTTATAGTGTGCGTGATGTAGAAGATTAGACATCATGGTTGTAATGATACTTTTTCCTGTTACTGCTTCTGTTTAAAGTAGAATAAAGTAACACAGTTGGGAGCAACATTTCTGGTGCTGTTATGATGTCGCTCTAGATAGACCACTTGACAGAATCAGAGTGCAGATATCGTTATACTGCTGCTTAAGAGCAGATATATTTTAATTATGTTTTCATCACTTTGTTAAGCTTATTTTAATGGAATTCTGAGTCAATCAACTAGAAATTATTCTTTCCTGTCACAATGCAAATGTTAATACTCTTCCAAATCCCCAGTGAAACGCAACATTTCTGAAATTGGAATTTGATTTTTGTTTGTTCATTTTTCATTCATTTTTAGCTTCCCAGTGAAGATACTGAAATATTTTTGAGTGCCTCACAGAGCTTATTATTGCTGGTTCAGCTGTATGGAGGGAGCAATCAGGAGAGTATGTCTCCAGAAAACATGGACAGCTTTGCTGAAGTACTGAAGTCCAAAGAAGACCCACGAGAACTTAAGCGTTTGTTGAAAATTGTTAAAAGACTGGTGAGTTGACATCTACCTTTTTCCAAAGTCTGCATGCTTCTTTTATATAATTTGATAAATTTTGGGCTGGTTTTTTCCCTCTCAAGGGAAAAAATATTTTTAAATAATTTTAAAACCAAAATATGCTAAGTTGAATATCATGTCTTTAAATGCCACTTTTCTGGAGAAGATAGCTTTCTACACTTAACACCTCTTACAAAAATGATGTAGGAATTCTCCTATTTCAGTTAACCATTCAGCAGTTTAAATAACTCATGCTATTTTTATACTTGTTTAGTAATTCAGCTCTATAAGGTATTGAAACCAATTTCTGAATGTCTTCTGAAAGAACTAACCTTGTAGCATTAAATATCTGTTCAGACACACAGTGGCTTATTTCACAGTGAATAAAAGCTATTTTATACTTGGAATAGGTTTGTGCATGGGCTGTTGAGTCTTCATTCTCACGGAGCTATAGGGACCACTTGTGCTGGAGTGGCTGTAATGTAGAGTGTAGAGAGCCAGGCAGTGGGAATTATGCAGGGGCTTCTGGTGATGATGTTGACACATAGAGGGTTCACTTCTGTCCTTCTCCAACACGGTGTAATGACAGCAGCTTATGTTTTTCAGGTAGCTTAGGAAGGAAATCTTTTGGTATCTGTAGCATTTTCTCAGATAATACTATAGGCTTTTATCTTGAGGTGTCTTAATGAGAAGCTTTGCCCGCAGTGTCAACAACCTTGCATTGTTTGAGTACTTCATCCTTTACTCTCCAAAAGCAGGAGCTTTCAGTTAAAAAAGGATAACTGCCCCAGTGTAAGAGGCAGGAGATCATTCAATTTTGCAGGTGTGGTGCTGACTACTAGAGTAAGACCATAATCCATGGCAGCAGGAATTAAAAGGAAGCAACTCCCTTGTAGAGATCTCAGAGATCGTCCTCTTTCTCCTGCCTGCTGTACTTGCATCACAGGAAAGTAAACACCATACCCTTCTTCCCTGTTTTGTCCAGCCCTATCTTGCCCTGAAAGAAGCATGAATATATAGAATTTTATGTGATGTTTAAAATTCTAAAGATACTTCCTATTGATTTTAGCTTGTACCTGTGCTACTCTTTCTGAATAATTGTTGTGATACATAGAACTGGTTTTTGCTTTTCTCCAAAAGCAATATAAGTAAAAAGGCAACAAAGTGTGAGGGAAGAGAACTGAGACTGCAATATACATATCTAGATTATTACATTTTAGAATAGCTACAGACTTGTTTATTTCTCTCAATTTTGAAGCCTAGTGTTCAAAAGTTAACCTAGTGTGCAGGATACTTAATATGTAAACTACTATTGACTATTTTAAGAGAACAAAGCTCTGCCATCACCTTTTGAACCTTGCAAGTTCCTGTACTTTAGGTTGCAGTTCTCTCCTTTGTATACCTGGTACTTGTTATTTATAACATCAGGCAAAGATTTTCAGTAATTATTGTAATGAGATCATATGATTTCTTTTGAATGCAGGGTTCATAGATAATTTGACAGATTATTTAAGAAGTAATATGTTATTTCTCTAAACCTTAAAAAGTCCTGTTCAGAGGAGATTATTATCTTGTCAAAATTGTCGTAATCACAAAAGACGTTGAAATATAATCATATCCATTTAAGAAGGATTCAGCCCACATCAGTTGAATTTTGTAGCCTAGGGCAGTGTTCTTTTTATATATCTGAGCAATATTTTAATAGAGAGATCAGTATATGCACCAATTTTCATTGTTGCAAATCAGTGCTTATACAGAGCAACTTTTCAGTTTGTGGTTACATTGACTTTGCTGGTACAGGCACAGGTATTGCTTGTGTACGACAGGAATGCACAAAAAGAGCTCCACGTGGTTGTGCTACAGAGGCCTTTATGGCATGTATTGCTGGAAATGTGGAATGGCATAGCAGTGTGACTACTTAACCTTGATTCAAGTGTTTTACATGACTGCAGTGAGCCAGTGGAGGCAGATATAACAATTTCAGAGCCTTCAGTTTCAGGCATATCAGAGGATTTGTTGATGTACAAGATTACCTTACCTTGATGAAATGGAATCTCATATCTATATGTTCTTATAACTTAATGATTAAACCACTGTGTTTTATCTCCAGTGGGCAGAAGGTTTTTTGAAAAAAAGTTGGAGATTTGACTTTATTTTGTTTTGTTCAGGTGTTCTAATGATCATTGTCAAATTTGACTAGCAAATTGACTGCAGGGCAATATAAACTTCTTGCAGCACTTTCTTTACTAATTGTTTTCCTACAATTTTGTTGCATGCATATTCTTAAACAGAAATAAAGATAATAGGCCAGACTTTGTACAGACTTAATACTGAAATCACTATGAACACAACCTTTTATAAGCTTTATTTTGCTGTAAAGAGTAATCATTAGGAGAGAAAATATGCTTTGAGCTAACTTCTGTAAGCACGTAAAGATATCTAAAAGCTCTAAAGAGGCAGCATTGACTGTCTTCTTTGTGTTTTCGTTGTAATTACCTCTTAGATTTCAAAGCTTTGGGTTCTGTCAAGCACAGGTTAACCCATTTTTTTACAAGAATGTTCTCTCACTGCCACTGATAAAAGGAACAGAAACGGCATAAAATTATTGAATTGAGGAACACAGTTTGGAGCTTTTTTCCTTCAGCCTTTGCACTAACTCTCTTGTTCTGATTGCTTCATCTTGGGTTAGACAATGCTGCTATTCAGATATACTTCATCTATTTTAGAAGCATTTTTGTAACTGATTGATGACATCAGAAGAGTGATCTCTCACTTTTTTAGTTCTGGAAACCTCTCCTGCCACTTGTCATGGAAATCACTATCTCATCATTCCATCTCTTCTGTGAATATATAGTGCATCTTATTATGAGTCCAGTAAATTACCTAGATAAAAATACTTTTTTTTTTTTTTAAATGAAACAGAAAAAATTTTCTTTTGGGAAGCAAGTAGTTGAGGTTTGCCTGCTTTACTGAGAAGTTTTTAATTTCTTTATTTCCCCAGAGGGAAAATATTTCTCTGCCATCCCAATTAATCATCTAGTATGTAATGTAAAGGCATTTTTTATAGAAATGGCCAATATCTTTCTACTGGACACATAATCACTGTGGGATTGCAGCTCACAAATAAATTATTTCAGCTTTCAGAAAAAGAGAAAACTATTTTTTGCTTCCATGCAGTAATAATGAAAAATTCCTCTGGGAAAAATGAGTAAATATTAGGCTTTCTGCACTCACAGTGAAGAGGGAACTTAATGTTCCCTTGTATACTTGTCAGAAAGGCTATTGAGTTCTACCTGAATCACACCTTTTTCTCCTGATTGTCTTTCTAGAATCTCATTTTCACTAATATGTGTTTCACAAGTGTCAAAAAGTTTTTTCATCTTTTTATTTGTGAGCAACTAAGACATTTAGGATGTCATCTGTCTGTCCTATACCCCATGGGGGTATGTATAAGCATTTCTCAAATCATTTTAGGCTGTGTAGTAAAGACATTAAGGGTAGAATGATAATACATGAACTGTGGCAAAATTCCATAGCATTCATTAACTTCATTGTAGGACTATTGAGCTCTAATTTCATTTCCCTGCAAATTTGAGTCACAGTAAGAGCATCACTATATACCTGCAGGCAAGTTTACTATCCTGTTTTCAATGTACCAAAGCCTGGGGAACCACTGATCACTGTCTAAGATGTCATTCAAATCATGCAGTCCTTAAGTGTTTCTGTCATGTAGATTAGCAGTGATATCATCCTCAGTTTTATACAAAGATCTGCTGCATTTGCTTCTCTTGAATAGACAGTTCCATGTTTGTATATAAAAATATATGTGTATATTTTTATTGTAATAGGTCCCAGATTAGATCCTTGTTACATTAATCCCTGATCATGCACTATGAGGACATTTAGAGCTTGTGGAGATACACAGTCCAAGTACACAATTGTTTGATTTAGAGTAGCAGTTCTGCAATCCTTCACTAAACTGAACTTCTTGCTGGAGGTTTGCTCCTCAGTAGATTCCCACTAGTACATCTATAGGGAACTTCCCTCACAGAAGGTAAAGCAAAATCCCAAGAGTTTCTCAGATAGCATCCTTTTTGCAACTTCAGCTCCAAGGACTCAGTGCCAGAAGGAGGTGCTTGTGCAGCAATTCCCAGAGGTCTGTTTTCCCATGGTCTTAAAAGGCTGCAGAAACCTGTTGGTGAATCTCCAGCTGTGGGAACACAGCACTCAAATAATCTCAAATTAGCTGGAGAAAATCTTTTATGTGGCCAGTAATTAATTTCATTAGTGGCTGAGATAATCCATAATATGCTATTGTTCTAAGGAATAATTTTATGACAGCTATGGTTGTTAGACTGTGAACACACTACTCACTTGTGGGTTGCTGACATGTATAGGTATACTCACTACAAAGAAAGAAGTTTTCCTGAAATTATACATGTTTTTAAAATTTGGGTGGCTCTTACAGGAACAATTTCTATCCTTCATTAGTGTTAATCTCTTATTTTCAAGTTGTTACCAAGCCTGCATCCCTTCTTTACAGACCATCTTTTGTTGGCTTCAGTCTACAAGAATAAAGTCCTTAAGATATTACCTTTGTGTATACGTTAAAAGGGAGCATTTCATTAGATGCAAACAACTTAGATCCTCCCAAATAGGAAGAAGCTAATCAGCATTAGGATACATTATGCAGATCATAACAGGATGTGTTGCTCGAAATCCTTTGAAATAAATACATGGGAAGGAAAATGCACCTTCACCCTTCCTGCTGTGTGGCAAAGCTCCTTCTGTATGCACACTCAGGCAGGGTTTTTTTAATAGTTTTAATGAAATTGGAGAGGATCTCCAGAGATGAGAGATGGGGAGGCCTCCAGCTCCCACAGTGACTTGGCAGCCTTCTGCCATGGTGCTTTCAGGCCTTGCCATACCTTGACACGGGGGCAACAAGCGGAGTGGTAAAATCACCCTGTCTCCAGGGGCAAGTGAGACTATTCTCCCCTCCTCCTCCACTGGGTTTTCATCTAGCTGCAAAGCAAGCTTCTAAGTATGGCTTTTTGAGTTTTGCCCATGGTTTGACTAAAACAATAACACTTTTTAAACAAAAAAATGCTACAGTGTTCCTGATGAATATGAATAGTCTGCAGAGGTATTTGTGAGTTAGATTGCTGGGCCAGGCCATTGCCATTGCTCAGGAAGCAGTACAGTCAATTTTACACCAAAGGTTTAAAAAAATTTGGCTTAAATTACTCAGAAGATGTATGCAGCTAATCACAGCTAATCTAATGCAATTTAAACAACAAATAAACAATTATTTAAATACAAAGAGTATAATTAGTGTAATTTAAAGAAAATCATTGTTTGATGGGCATAATTCTCTTGTGGCACAACCCCTATGCAGCACTTCATTGTTTACCAGAATGAAAATTGAGCCAATATTGATTAATTTATCTGAGCAATTTGGATTTTTGGTGGTCTAAGTAGTACTGAAGCTTTGAACTTTTTGTTCAGTTTGTAATGTCATACGGGCTCTACCAAATGCTCATGGAAATGAAATAGTGCACTTTCACCATTGAAACCTGATGGAATATTTTTTTAAGCTTAGTAAAACATTTTCAGTAGCTGGGAAGGAAAACAATTAATCAGTGTGTTTTTGTATAATCAAAACTTACTAATCCAGTTTTTTATCATGTATTCTACAAGCAATACCAGGTCCTAAGATATGTATTATTTAATCTATAACTATATACTTGCTATTAAGCATAACACAGCTTTTCAAAAAACACTTTTTAAAGTTCTGCATGAAGATGTTATTTGTGTGTGTAGTAATACTTAGGATATCCAGATGTGAGAGGGATCCTGAAGTTTAGTTACATTTGAGATACCATGACATTCTTTATAGTACTATACATGGTTAATTTTACCTGGCCTGACTGGATTCTGAGTAGTGAAATCCCAGACACAGTTTTTCACTATAGATCTGATAAGAATTTTTATTTTTAGTCTGGAATTATTAGCTACTGTTTCACCTTAGGGGCATGTGCATGTTTCATCTGTGTGCCTGGCTTATGGAGTTTGTGAAGGGCTAAATTCAGGCTCAATTATACTTTGAGAAACTAATGGAGTGTTTTCAGGATGCTGAGTAGTAGGACAATATGTTAGCAGTGTCTTGACATTTTTGACACTTTCTTTCTATGCTTTCTGCTGGAGGAGGGGGAAGAATAGTTTGATATTTAGATTTACACATTTGGTTAGAGCACTGATATAATTTTAATAGGCCTTTTCCATTTCTGATTGCCTTCCTTTTAATTTACCTTTTTGATTTTTACAATAACCTTCTTTTGGTTGGCCAGAATTCTTAAGCACAGCATTTTAAAATTAAATGCTGATGGGGTTTATTCCAGTGTTTATCCTTCTGTCTTATGAAATGAAACAGAATGAGTATCCATGAATAATTCTCCATGACTGATGCAGTCCCTGAAATTCTTATCTTCTTCCATCTTGTCACTTTGGATCCTGTCTAGAAGCTCTGTAGCTCTTATCAGATTGAAGAAAACTTTGCTATTTTGTGACCCAAAGCACTAGATGGTACAGGAATGCTCTACTGTTTGTTTGTTTTTTTCTTTTCCCCTTCTTCTCATACTAAAAGCAAATATTTAAATCTTGATAAGATTGTCCAGGGTTATGGGATCACTTATTTCTGCCTACGTCAGAATCCTGTTCTGCTGAGTGAATTTAGTATGTCTCTGACTACAATTGCTGTATTAAATGAGATGCAGAATAATATCAGTTCTGTGGCTGAAAAGGCTGGGATGGTAAATGGTAGGGCTACTAATTCACTTTATGTGATATGGATTATATCCCTGTGTATCTCTAACTACAAACACAATGTATCTTCTTTTTTGTGTGTGTCTTGGGATACTCTTAACTCAAAGTGTCAAGAATTTTTAGCAGCTCTGAAAATTGAAATTTTATTTTAATTGGATCTAAGGTGAGAGATTTTTTTTAACTGCTGATTATTGGAGCCCCAAAGCCTATTGGATCAGAAACACTAGGCTTCATGGAACCTGTGCTAAAATCCTGGTCCTCACATAACATTTTGCTAAAGAGAATATATTAACACAAATCAAATAGGATTGAATTATTAAAAATCTTCTCTCATCCTGAATTTTAAGACCAAGTTGCACATATTTCCATGTTCTGTAGCATTAATGGGGGCATATAAGCTGTAGGTGCTGATTTCATTATTATTATAACTGAATTCCATTAGTCTGTAGACTGGGACCTCATTGTGATTAGCTCAATCCAAGCATAGTAAAAAATAATTTCTTGCTCCAGAGAACAATCCAGCTTGTTTCCTGTATTCAAAATAGGATCAAGAAATGGCCTGAAAGTGACTCTTCCTAAGAGGAAATATTTTGACTCAAAATCACCATTCTGGGTAAAACAGATCATTGAACAATGATCAGTTCTTGTGCAAGCAAGTATGAATGTTTGACTAGTTCATTACTAACATAAAAGAATCTTCATTCAGTCTTCATTTTATTAAAAATTTAAATTCTTATGGTCATAGGAGTATTTTGAAATCCTTGGTCTTCATGTGAAGTTGTTACCAGAAACTAAAAGAGCTTTGGAAGATTTTGGTTGCCAGTGTTGAAGGTGAGATATAGTTACATGTAAAATGGTTTACTGTTAGTTTTTGCAAACTTATATTGCAAACCCTTCAACAAGACCTCCCTTTTTCATTGCATCCATTCTCTTGCTCCATCTTCTTGCTGACAAGTTTACTGAAGGTGAAATAGTCTGTTACATTGTGTCAGGAAATTTTTTAACTATGGTGTACCAGGATGAAATCTAATGTAGGAGTTAGATTCCCTACTGAAAAGGAGTGCTCCTTCCTTTGACTTCTAAATCACCCAGTAGTGGACAATCGGAGTAAAAGGTCTTGAAATAACCTCTTTGTTAATCCTCATTGCTCCCTTATTTACCTTGCTATTGTTTCTTTCTATTGAAAAAACTATTAAAATAATAGAACTATTGAAAAAAAAGTTGATTTTTAAATTATATTTCAACTTATGCACTTTTACAAGGCATCCAACAAACATTACCTGTATTTCACTTGTCTGTATCCTTGCTCTCTTCATCTTAAAAGGCTGGAGCATTGCTGAAAAGCTGGTGTTTTCCAAAATCTTGCCATGAGCAAATTTACAGGTCATACAGAGCTTGATTTTAAAAGCAGTGTGTGGATGCAGATATACAGGGAATATAGTTGGAGTGTTTTTATTGGAGAGGGAGACAGTCCTTGTCCATCAGGCTGTGAAGATAGGTAACTCTGAGGCACATAAATTAGACAAAGGAGACAAAAACCCTGACAGTGAATTTCAGATATAGGTTATCTGTCTGATGGAAATTGTGAGTAAATATATAGAAGTAGAACAAAGGTATGCTGGTCATGGCAATGAGCAAGAAATACAACCATTTAGAGCAAAATTAAGGCACTGTTTAGGAAGTTAGAGATTGTTGGAAAGGTCAAAGATGAAAATTACTTTAGAAGTATCGGTCAAAACATAAGTGCAGTGGAAGAAAGAAAAATACTAAATTTTTTTTCCTGGATATCTCATGCATGTAAGGGTTGCTTAAGGCATTTGTTTACAACAAGTACCTGCTTCTAAGGTTCCCTAACAGAGAGCCCGTGATCACAGGCTAATCCCTGCAATGTTATCATTCAATGTTATCATAAAGCACATCTGTGCTTTATGAACATGGTGCTGCACAATTTTAGATGACTATGGTCCATGTAAATGAAACAAGGTTATATTTAAAAATAGCATTTGTGTGTATTGAGGTTAGGTCTTCAGTAGATTTCTACAGTAACTTACCCTCCTCTCCAAGTTCAAAGTGTTTCAACCCAGCATCTTCAGTGATGTAACATCAACATTTTAAATTATGAAGACTCTACTAGTTAAACATTTATAAAGTGCCCAGTGCTGTCATTTCTTTAAACTATTAAAATGTAATGGTTTTATATGAACATCATTATAAATTTATAACAAATGTAATTTGTGGTGATGCAGTGTTCTATGGGCTGCAAATTAGTGTCCTAAATTTCACACAGCAGATGCTTTCTCTGGGATGCAGTGCCTAGTTGATGAGTTCATATGATGCAGCATAAGAATATCTCACTATTTGCATTCCAGCTCTACTCTACTTATACAGCTTGCTTTTTTAGACCACTCGGGGCATTTTGAGAGTGTTGAAGTTGACACACAATTCTCAGTCTTGTCAAAAACTTATGATTTCCTAAATTCTTTAATATCAGTAAAAGAGTACTTCTTCCAGAAATATGGAGTGTTCATTAGTAATGAGTCAACAGGTGCATGTAGTTTCATATCATCCAATAGTTCAAATTACCTAAAATAAATTTTTTTAAGGAATTATATTGGTGTACTTAATTGCAAGAGAGCTACTGTGGAGCATAAGCCCAGTGTACATTGAAAAGTCAAAATGGTATGTTCCACAGTGCATATTTTACCTCATGGATGAAAATCTCATTTTTGTGCTGTAAATCCTTGGATATTGTAATGTATAGAGGTATTGCATGTTAGAATCACATCAGAAAAAGATAATTTAAAGCAAAACCTGCCCCATCTGTGCTAAACAAAATGCACATATAAAAATCTGCCATATATACAGGATGTGAGATATATATATGTGATGGGGGGGGGGGGGTATGCTAAACATTGGAATCCACCAGACTAATAATTTAAACAAAAAACCCCATTATTTGTAACTGCAATTTACTATATTCCCATTTCATCACTTAAAAATAGAAGAAAGAGTCAAGGTAGAATACCCTTTGTTCATTCTGACTGAATGCTTCCTTTGTGGCTTTTCATGCAAGATGCCAGTGTTTCCAGGGAAGTGCCAGCACAGGGCTCTCTGTGTGTGCTCTGGGCAGAGGTTTCCCTGCAATGGGCTTGAGGAGATAGAAAGGCAGAATTTCCCAAGGGAGCTTGGGCGCAGGGCTGCTTGTCCTGAGTGCTGGAGCAGAAAAGCTCTGCAGAGCTTATTAGTAAAGCAGCATTTTGTCAGCTGTAAAATTTTAAGTAAGAGTCCTTACTGAGTAACTGTATGTCGCTTATTTTCATTAGAGCAACAGTCTGCACAAAGGAGGTTAGAGTTAAAATCAATGTAACATTAATCTTTAAAAATCAAATAATTCCCATGGAAATGAGTATATTAACACATCCTCATACTTCTACTTTTTTGCAAGGTACTACCAGTATTTAAATACTATAAAAGCTAATTTTTAGCATATGTGATAAAACAGCAGGTGTGCATAAAGCATAAAAGGAATTGTGGTTTATAAAGATCAGGGCTCTTGTAATGTTAAGCCATTAGTACAGTTTAGTATTTGCAATATAAATGGGAGTGTATTCACAAAATGGCACACAATATTTCTTTTCAAAGTCCTAAGACAGCTAGGAGTAGTTTGTGCAACCTGTATCAGTCAGTTATGTGAGACCTTGACTCTGCTAATATAGCAATATTTCTTTTAGTTTGGTGAGGAAAATTCTTACTGCTGAAAAAGAAATTATCGATATCATTGAAAGACCTAAATAATATGCCCTCAGAATTGCTGAAGTAGACTGCTGCTCCACTGAGGAGCTCTGATGGCATCAGAGAGATGCTCATGCAATTTATTCACGTAATTGTAGTTCCAAGATTATATATATATTACATTTTGGAAGTGATGGTATGTAATCATGATTGATTTTATAGAATCTTCTAGTCTCTATATCACCATTATATTTGATAGGATCTTTTTCTTAACGTGTCTTATTCTACATTTCCACCTCTAGTTGTATGGTTTCGATGCTTCATTCCATTCCTTAGTTACAGATGCTCCTGGCTTTTTTTTTCTTGAAACTTTTTTTTTAATGAAGCTGAAAGCAATGGATGTTGGAGATTGGATGACCAATTTTAGTGTTAAAATACCTTCTCTCATCTTACATTTTGACCACTGCATATTTCAACAAAATTTTATTTTCCCTCTTGCAGCTTCATACTTAAGGTTTGCATATCTATTTATGATCTCAAGAGCACATAATTGCATTAGCATACTGTTATGGGCTTGTGTGTGTGCATCTATTAGGCTTATATACTCTTCTGTAATCCTTTTAAATTTTCTCATGAAGTTATAATTTATCCTGGTTTTTAGTATTTCCATCTACATAATGGCTAAAAGTTTTTAAAATTGCAAGGATTTAAAATAGCTTAATTTTCCAAATTTAGTTGCAGAGGTTCCTAAGGAAATTTATTTTCCTGGAAGTACTAATTACTTCTTATGAATGTCACATCTACAAAAGTTTCTCTGATTTGGCTGCCAAAATCATTAGGTATTCTAAGTCCTAGTCCTTTATTTCTCTTATAAAAGGATTGAAAGAAGAGACCAAAGAACTGATGAGGAACCAGAAATTCCATGGAATATGACTCCTTTTTTTTAAAGAATTTTAATTATATTAAAGTTCCCTCAGTTGTACATTTCAAGAAGATGAAATATAATGAATTAGGATGCTGTAATATGAGACTAAGTTATGTGGGAAGCCTGATAGTCTTCCTACAAACAAAACTAGAATCAGTTGGCTTTTGGGTTGTGAAGCTTGTATCTGTCTTTTTCCTCACTTCCCTTTCAACAAATTGTTTTAACTGGGAGATGAACCCAGTAACAATGTAATTAAGCTTTTGACCCATTAAGTTCAAATGGCTTTGAAATGAGGTGGACCAGATTTGTCTATCCCTGCTAGAAAATAAAAGCAGCCAAACATCAATCTGCCAAGATTGTTTTATTCAACTTTTACCTAATACCTTGTAGAGTACTTTCAGAACTTGAAAAATTATGGTACTTCTACTTGAACTTGGATGAGAAGGTGGAACACAAATGTAATCACTCTGACAGTGATTTAGTGATCCCAGAACATCTGGGAGTAAAGCCAGGTGAAGAGGACAGTGGCAGGATGTGGATTGGAATGTGAAAGGAGCAGCACTGACTACTGCTTAACACCTGTAAGTGAGAAAGAAAAATAATGATGTCTTGAAATGGGTAGAGGTGAGAAATGTAAGTGAGTGATGAACACTCTCTTAATATCTTGGCAGTGTGGCAGTTCTGAATGTAATTTCCAAACAATATGGAACACATAAGATTTTGAGACTACTGAATATAATAATTTCAGTGTGATAAGATTCTCATGTCCTGTTCTGTACAGCCTGTCCTCTCTGTAGTGCTGCTTTGCTCCAGCTTCCCACCCACCCTACTGGGGTTAAGTTTGCAGCCTTTCTGTTCCAGAAGAAAGGAAGAAAATAGGTTGGAGGCTGTGGTACTTCTCATGTAGCTTTCTTTTCTTCCCTCTGATGAGCAGGGATGTATCTCCCACTCTGCTGCAAAAAAAAAAAAAAAAAAAAAAAAAAGGATCAGAGCTGGACTTTTATGTTCTAATGTCCAAAGTGGGGAATGCACTTCAGTAAAGCAGTGTTTATTCAGCAACACTGTAAGGAATGAGAAGAGGCATCAAAACCACCATGAATTATAGTGTCATCATTGGATGAGGTGTTCTAGGGATGTTTTCTAGCCACAATCACAATTATAGTGAGAATAGCAAGTTACTTGAACCCTGATCCAAAAGACTCAATAATACAATATTTAGTGGTATTGTGCTAATGTCATGTGGGACACAAATGTTATAGCCCATCAATTTGTTTTAAGGAAAGCAAAAGGAATGTTTCTGTTTCAAACAGAAAACCAACCAGTATACATGAAATAGCTGGACAGCTGTTGGTCCTGCACTAATAAAGCAGCTGTAGGTGCAGAGGCCTCTGCAGCCCTCAGTCTTCCATGAGCCCAGCTGCTCTGCAAGGCTGCCAGTGCAGGTGCACTCACCCATGCAGGGTGCTCCAGCATCCAGGTTCCTCCATGCAGGAGGAGCTGAGCTCCAGCCAGACCTGAGACCACACTTGCAGTACAGAAAGTATGTGTGTCTGGTCTAGGGACCACTGCAGAATGCAAGCATCACCTTTGTGTCTCAAGCTTGTGGTCTTGGTTTTGTCTGGAAACTTAAGATATGTAACTAGAAGGGTCAATCTGATAAAAAAGTGAGTTTGTATCACTTGGTTGGCTGAGCTCTTTATTTTTAACTGTTCACTGAATAGCCGTTCCTTTTTGATGCTGTATATTACCATTAGTCAGAGCTAAAATAATTTGTCAGACTAGTACAAGTTATGTCAGACCAAACAAACATATTTCCTAATACCAAGTGCAGAAAAAAGGCCAGGAGAGAAGGTAGACTTGTACATACTTAATTATATATTTCCAGAAGTAAGAAAGACCAGCCCTTAAATTCAGTGGTGGTGCTAGAGCTGCAAATTCTGGCTTTCAGTTCACCACTACAGCAAACCTGAAGAAAAATCCAGGGAAACAGGTTATATATTTGTTCCATAATTAATATATTGCTAGATGTAATGTTTGAAATACTGAGGTAATTTATGAGAGAGTTGTCACAGTTTTCATATAAAAATAGGAAAATCAAATCAAGAAGAGTATAGTATTTACTGCCACTCAAATGACTTGCAAAGCTCATTATTTTTGTGTTATTTTCCTGACATTAATCTTTTCACTAAAACTATGTGGTTGAAAATAGAGGGATAATTAGCATTAGCCCATTTATGAGGAACTGTTCGCGACAGAAACGTATTTATTGTTGTGTACAATTAAAATATGATGTGAACACATGAGAATTTACATTAAAACAAGATTGCAGCTTGTCAGCAGTTTCCTTTGTTCAGCTGTGTGTTTATTAGGCTACAGCTGCTCACCTACTTTTATATGACTTTATAATAATAGCAACATGTTCATTATTGGAGATGTCTAAGCTAGTTTGATTACACAATATACATAGCAAAAATATATCTGATATAATCTTTGTTAACGAATTAGATCTGGAAGTAAGATTATATACCAACAGGAAAAAAAATACATTCTTGTTTCATCTCTTTATTGTTTTGGCTTTGTTTGGGTTTGTTTTTTTTTTTAAATTGATTCCTTGCAGTAAGTGTTGTTTATACATAGCACCTAGGGTGATTTATGTAGATTATTTTCCTGGTTTATTTTGACAACTTCAGTGCATCTGCAAATAAACAACTTGAAACCTGTCAGAAAAAAAAGCAGACACTTTTTTTTCCTAATTCTGTCATTATACCAAGTGATTTCTGCAGTATAGCAATTGGTATTAGTTTATGTATTTTAGGATCTTTGGTACTCGTAATCCCATTATTGTGAGTTTCAACATTATATTCCTTGGCATAGATAAGCCATGGTGGGAGGTCATAGCAAAAGACACTTTTCCAGCTCCTGTAACTGGATGAGTGGTATTTCAGAGTCTACAAAATGGAAAGCAAAAGTTTTTTCTGTCATTAGTACCCTACTGAAACACAACATCCTAAAGGAAAGCAAGGCAAGATACTTTTCTGGCCTGGAGGAGATGTGATCAAGCATAGAGGAGCTGTTAGCAAGTCCCAATAAGAAGTTTTAAAAGAAAGTTCTAGGAGCCTTTCTACGTGGAAAAGTTTTGTGCTTTTGGGAGCAAAATAGGTCATCATGTTGTCAGTGTACCTGGAGGCTGATACACCAGCATTATTAACTTGTGCTGAATGGCTCGCACTGTTCTTCAGTCAGAGAAAATATCGGTCACAATATTCACAATTGGTCACAAATTTCACGAATTATTGGTCACAATATTGGTCACAAATTTCACAATTTTTTTTCCTGTCACTATGTGCAAGTCTAGCTACTGTGTGAACTTTCTGAGAAGATAGGTATCAAATTGCTCAGCTTTCATGCTTGTTCCATGTCTCTTATAGCTGTCAATGTTATTTCTGTTTAGAGGGTTTTATTTCTCATACTTGGAACTGTGTATAGACACAAAGTCATAGTCCGTGACTTTGACCAGAATCTTCTGGAGCAGAAGCAGGGCGAATAAATGAACAATCACTTTCACTAACAAAATTAACATTTTAAATATATATTTCATTAATGTGAACAGAAAGAACTGTTCTGAAGTATTTTCTTCTGACTTTCCTTATGGGAAGCAAATTTCCTCTCTTCAGCTTGTTAGTATCTTTTAGAAGTTTCTTTGCATGCCTATCACCTCATTTGTTACTTTTACTTTAGGTGGAAAAGTAGCAAACTCTTACTTGTTTGGGAAGTGTTCAGGTACTGCTAGAGTTATGATAGTAGGCAACCCAGCATGCTCTGCAATTGAATGCTTCCTGCTGCTTCAGGATGCACTGCTTCAATTACTGGTATTTCTGGGGGGAGTTTCTGAGGGATCTATCTTTCCTTTCTGTTATTTCTTCTGCGATTTCCTTTGGAGAAAAGTTTCCCAAGTCCCGTGAAGTCTCACTGCCCTGTATGAATTTTAAATTCAGTGTAAATGCCAAGCAGTATTTACAACTGTGGTCTAGTTTCATTTCTGATTTTAATGTGGTATTTCTGCTACTTTTTATCTAAATGTAAAATCATTGACATTGATTTTAATGGATTATGTTCTCATAAATTATTGTTTCATTTACATAAAATAATTTATGGAAGAATATCTTGATATTCTAATGCAAAAATTATGGTGCTTCTAGTTAACTAATTAGTGGTGTCAGTAGTTTTCTAGAATTATGCCACTTACCACATAGTAATCTCCTTACAGTACTTTCCTAATTCTAATCTCAAAACCATTGAGCTGAGTATGTGGGCAGACTCTTCTGTGTGACACTTTAGTGGTTTGTCCTCAGATGGTATTTTTACCATTGCAGCTCTAGCTCAAATCTGATTATTAATTTTAAAATGTGGAGCAACTCATAATGATCATTACACATTCCTGTGAAGTCCCAGAGTAAAAAATCCACAAATACGTTAATGTTCTTACGCTTGAAAACTGAGGTTTATAAAACCCATAGTTTTAACATTGTAGAAATCACCACTCGTGAAAGTTTAATCATAGATTTAAAACTGACTGTGATCTGAAGCAAAGAAGGAAGGAAGAGGAGGTGCAAGATAGAAGACAGGTAGAAGTATCCCTGTACAAGAGCATCTGAGCTTAACCTTGAATAGCAGAATTTCTTGACAGGGATTTGTACTATCCCTTCTGCATACAGAAATGAGATAGGTATGATACTCAGAAAATGCACTCATATCCTGAAGTTGTCAAAAAAGAAAATGAATTTGATAGTGTTATTGAACCCTGGAAGAATTAGACATAGTTCTTGGAAGACTGAATTTTAAATAGTGTTAATTAAAATGTGACCTACTATCTTTTACTTCTCAGTTGAATTTGTATTTTTTTCTTTCATGTTTTTATTCTATCACAGGGATTTTTTATATTTTTTTAGCTCCTCAAAATCCACTTTTGCTCATAAATGTAGCTCATATTGATTGGTGTGCTTCCACTCAAATGGCCCAGAAATGCAGCTAAGAAAGCAACGTGAGATGGTGTTATGAGAGGTTTCATGTACATCTCTCAAGAAATGCATCCTCCACTTATGTGCATGTTTGCAGTGTCACTGAGGAGGGAGTCTCATAGTTTTAATCCTTTTGACTTCTTACTTTTTCAGTCTGGATGAACAATTATATCAAAGAAAAATGTTTTGGCTTACTGAAGATGCAGATAAATAGATTTGGTTAAAACTTGGGAACTAGTACCAAAACTCAAAGCCAATGTTAATTTTCTTGTAGTGCTTGTGGGAACAGCAGTGAATATTGATAGGATGCAATGCGAGTCAAATTAATCTTTTGCAGTGGCCATTAATAAAACAGTATGTTTCTCTTCACTGAAGCTGATATCTTCAGAAGGCAGAATGTTTTCATGCAAGTAAGAAAAGTTTAAAGAAAGGAAATGAATGTGTTTGTGACAGCTTATGTTTTTAGCAAATAATTTTCTTTTTAATTTTGAATGGCAGAATAGTAGTTGTAGTACTTCAAAAATATTTAAGACAAAATGTATTCTACATACCTAATATAGGTACTTCACCTCTGAAGTTTTCAGCCTTGATGTACCTGTAAAGCTGAACACAACTTTTTGGGAAGGAAATATTTAGTGTACATATTTGAATTTGGCAACTCTGCCTTTCTGACCCTGATTTTTATGTATGTTTAACCAACATTGGTTTATTGATCGAAGAAAAGGACTGGGGAGGGAAGGGGATCAAGCCAAATGAGGTATCATTAGAGGGAAAAAGTTTCAGCAGAAAAGAGAAAGTTTTAATCCTAAATGAAAGTTTTTTTTTCATTTTTGTATTTATTTTAAACACTTGTCCTTCATGAAATTCAGTCAAATTTCAAACAAAAATTGGTTTTATAAATGGTATACTGAGACACCTCACAGAAAAAATTGCAGTGCAAATTACTTTGAGACTTTCAAAGCTTGATTTTGTTTCATTAGTAGTATTATGGTTCTTATCGAGGAGGTAGCACATTTTACTAATTAATCTCTGCTAACAATTATATGGATCTGTGTTAATAATTGAATGAATCTTCAATAACTTTCAAATTCCTATTTCTGTCATTAGTCAAATGAAGGCTACTTGTTTATGTATGACCATTTTTGGCCTTCAACTAGTGGATTCTAACCAAAATGTATTATTGTGTATGTGTGGATATTACTGCAAGTAGAAACTGAAGAAGACATTGGGTTTCTGATAGGATGAAAACCAAACAATTTCCCCTGTGGAAACCAAACAGTGGTCTGCCCATGAAAACCATTAATCTGAAAACATATCAGAGAACCATCTCTGTAAAATACCTGTTTTTGAGGTATCCATTTGAAACTACCTGTCTGTTCATTTAGCTATTTCACCCTTTTGTACATCAGTAAAGAAGGTTTCTTCTTGCCTTTTAACATAAGGTACTGAAGTATTTTTTGTAGCCTTAAGCATCTTCCAGCTCCTGCATAAGAGCTGATTAATCTGAACAACAGAGGGCGATCTATGGTTCATTGTGCAAGGAATGGGGCTCAGCTCTCCTCTAGGACCATCAGCTTCCACATGATGTTTCCTGGTGAAATGATGTGTTCAAGCTGTCTGTGGGTCACAGCTGGGCTGCAGTTGCTGCAAATCTTTTCAGACTGCTGCAACTTGGGTGTTTGCTGCATAAAATTCTAGAGGAATTAAGTTGGCCAGAGTACTACTGTGTGCACTCTGAGCAGAAACTCCATTTTATGGCAAATACTACATTGTTTCACCCTTGAGGAAAGAAAAAGGAACTTTTCTAGACTTGGTCAAGACAACTAGAATGGGAATAAGTGAGCCAGTTTTAGTCTCTGCCTGCAAACAGAGACTGTGAGAACAGCACATCCTTGGGAACAGAGGGATTGAATTGTGTTTATCAGCATCCCATTGCTCATTCAACATGTACACATGAGAAAACTCATGTTCAGTTGCACAGCTTTTCCATAGGCTTCCTATTTTTTGATACAGAGACTACTTGTACAATTGCAAATCTGACCACAATTCTAAGAATATACTCCAATCCAGATGCTTCGGTTCCCAGTGCCATAGTGTTGGGTCGTCACTGGCACAGAATGAGGCAGCTTGATTAGCGCATGGAGAGGACAGAAAATAATGGTTGGATTCACCCTGTATTGCTTTTGGGTGAAAATTGGAGTCTTATTCAAGAGTTTTGATTTTTATTTGTAAGATTTCAGATTGAGTAAGTCCCAAACCATCATTGACTTTTAACCCATCTAAGGACCCTTTGTTCTTTGCTGGAAACAGTCTTGTCTAGTGAAAACTTACTAATCTGAAAGGTTATTTT
The DNA here is from genome assembly GCF_031753505.1 of Anomalospiza imberbis. Lineage (NCBI taxonomy): Eukaryota > Metazoa > Chordata > Aves > Passeriformes > Viduidae > Anomalospiza > Anomalospiza imberbis. The sequence continues at coordinate 107,246,404 of NC_089681.1, read as the reverse complement.
TGTTCTTGATTACTTTAACTTGCTCAATTTTCCATTCAGAAAAATGAAACTAATTTGGTTTCTGTTTATTTCACTTCCAAGCTTTTTTTTCCTTTATCCCTACTTCTGGAGCTTTTGTTTTTTTCAAAAGACATCACCAATTTCAAGCAACAAAATTATTTAAACTAATATTTCACACTGAGCCTTCTGTCAATTGTTTTGCTAATGTCAGAGTATTTTACTCTTTCATTTTTGGTTGCATTAGCCAAGGTGACTATTGATAGAATCAGAAATAAAATTCCTGATTCTTATTCCTATAATGTGACCACAGAAAATAATGCTATATTAAAAAGAAATTTAGAGCCATTTAGAATAAGGGGAAGGGGAGAAAGGCATATAAAACTGGTGTTAAACTTTTGGATATAGAGTACTAATCTTTACAGATGCTGTTGGACAGTAAGTGTTCTCCATTCAATTATTGGAAGAATTGGCATGCAAGAAGATGAAACTTAGCAGAACTATATTTTCATTTACTTTCAATAGGAAATTACAAATAATCATTGAGTTCAAACACACATATTGATCCAAAGTGCCATTATGTCAAGCAAAATTGAAATAATGTGATTTCAATAAACCTGAAAAGATCAGCAAATATTAACACAGTTCTCTGTATTCTCTTATGTTTTTACCATTTTGGTATCTTTTTGCAAAACAGCATGAGCGTTACAGGGAAGAGATTTTAATGCATATTCTGGTGGGATGAAGATTTCAAAACTATTCCAGTGAAGGCATTTATCAAATTATGTGCACTACAGAACAATAATATTGTATCTTTTACAAACTGACTTCCTACTGAGATACCTTCATCTTAATTTGACAATTGAGATTCAAACTAGAAATTAATTTGTATTTCGAGAGGTTGTTGCATACATATGAGAAACTTGTTCATTTGTTTGTTTTTTTTTTGGTAGCACAGCTCTCTTGGGTTTTTTGTACAATTAACCACTTAATAATCTTCCAAGGCACAGATGCTATATGAAATAGGCTTTCTTATTTATTTAAGTACTTTTCATGTTCACTAGATTAAGGCTGAACCTGTATAAACAGTTAGTAACACAGCAGAGCTGCCCTAGCTTGTACAAGCTAAAAGCTTCTGCTGTATTAGTAAAAAAATTCCAGCAGTGGGGAACTTCTACATCCAGCTGAAGTTAGTAGTCTTTGAGCTTGCTTACTGCCTTGCCTGATGAGGCCCACAAGTTCAGTGTTCCTGTTTTCAGATATACTGACCAATTGCTACTTTGTGATAATGAGACAAAGCTCTGGCTGCAAATATAGAGGTGCCAGTAGAGTTGTCTGTGTTTAGAAGTGTTTTGTGACTTTTGATCTACTTCTCATTTTTCTTTATCATAGATTTGTAAATTGAAAATATGCAGTAAATCTACAACAGTGTTTTAAATATAAAAGTTTTTTAACAACCATTGCACTACTGTGGTTGATAAAGCAAATGAGAATTACAGAAGCCAAACATTTTGGTCAATATATCTAAGTTGCACTCTAATAATGGATTACATTAGCAGAGATGTGTTCAGAAGACCAATCTGAAGATTGCCCATTGACTTGCGAGGCCCCCTGCTATTCCCATGGAGAGAATATAACCACTTGGAGAGGTGAGAAGGTAGGGACTGAGGCCAGAGAGACCAGCTGGCTGGGATATGCATGGGCTGAATCAAATATTGTCAGACTTAGGAAGCAATGTTTCTTCATTTGCACAGTGAAGTGTTTACAAACAGTAGTTAGTTCCATTTTTATTGAATGTGAAATATTCTTCTTCTCAACCATGCTCTTAAAAAAACAAAGCCTTTTTTTTACAAGAATTAATTCCTGCTTGTGTCAGTCTCTTCCACCCACACACCCTGCATATGCGCACAGTAATTTAACATGACATTCAGAAAGAAGAAACAAACACCATTTGCAATCAAGACATCAACCTATGTTTTAAAATTCAGATTATACAAGTTCAGTGCTTGAATTTGCATAGAAAATGTCTGGTTTGCATAATAACTTGAAAACTATTTTCCTTCTCTAGTATTTGGTTTTTAACTCCGTTTAGTTGTAATTCTTTCTGGAAGCTGCCAAAGCATTAATTCTTAATTCTGGTATTTTTTATTTCTGGTCAAAATATTTGGTTTGGTTATTTTCCATCCTCTATGAGTGCAGTCAGATCTTTTGCAGGCCTCTGGCATCCAAAAGGCTTTCCCCTTGCTCTTGCCTTTTTTTTAACTGATTATTTAGGTCTTTCTGGTGGAGGTAATAATGGAGATAGGGAACTGGGTTTGAATCTGAGATTGTGCCAAGTACTTTCTTTAGACCAGGAAGTTAACTTTGGGGTTTTTTTAGAGGACTTATTTTGTAAGGATTTTTTCCAGCCTGTCATAATAGCATTACTATGTCCTTTTGTTCAGTCAGCAAGGATTTTGTATGTATGACACACTGTAGCCAAACTGTACTCTTCTCAGAAACATGTAATTAAAGATGTCAGGAAATTGTAGGTTAGTGTTTGTAAGAAGTCCCGCACATGGAAGTAACTCTGACAAGGCCTGTTGGTACTTAGGATTTTCTTTCTCTCCACAGATAATGCTTAGCTATGTAATTACCTGCTTTGGAGAAATAATTTATTTTCATTCCTTTCCCTTCAGTATTTTTTTCTTAACTTAGTGCTTCAGTGAACAGTGTTTTTTTTTATGCATGACAACAAAACTGTAACTTCAGAAGGGAAATACTTGCATGTCTATGAACAACCTAGTCCAAATACAGTACTGCGGGCTTTCCTGCACCTATACAAGTGTCAGAATGTGAATTAGGGGAGGTAGTGCCTGCATCTTGGTTTTCTTACTACAGAGAAGCATTATAAAACCAGAATGATTCAGACTCAAGGATTTTATTTACTCAAAAGAATTCGATCTATGAGAACTGTATTCCTTAGGAAAGAGTAGACTAAGAGACCATACTGATTTATTTTGTATCCTGAGAAGATAATAAAGGATGGGCTATCATGTTATTTAACAAAAGTAAGACTAGTACAGGGAAATGTATTTATTTCTCTGAAAGGACATGGGGACTAAAGAAACACATGTAAGTTTCATTTCACTTGGAAAATAGCTGAAAATATTTAACAATTTGTCAGGTGTAGCAATCCATAAAGTTACTTTTAACTACTAATAACAAGTAATGATGAGGTAATGATCCAGATTTATTAAAGCTGAAGTTTAAATTAAGTTTGGAGTGGGATTCAGATGTAAATACTGAGAATTTCAACAGCTTTTCTTAGAAGTCATCTGCCAGAACCAGAAACAGGTCACAGGTTTGTATTTGTAACAGATCAGATTTCATTAACTCTATTATTTATTTATCACTGCAGATATTTCTGCAAATTGGATCTGAAATTTCTGTGTAATGTCTTTTCTAGTAGGTTTTTATCAGAACAGATCAGAAAATAGTTTTGAGTAACCAAGAGCCAAAGGTATGAGTATGTTTGAATAGAAGTATTGGAAAATATCCCTCTATCCCACAAGTATAATTCATGTCAGAGCAGGGTATAAAAATCACTACTCTGAGGTCTTGTCTTGCCACACTTACAAATGTTCCGCTGTAACTGGGTTGGCAGAGTTGTGGTGCAAACCCCCCAAGTACTGATGTAGCATATGCTGAGAGAAAAACCTGGTTTTGTTGGCAAAGGTAGCAGCTGCCTCAAATCTCTGAGTGACATAAGCCACCTGACAAATGCACTCTTATCTCAGTCTAGCTGTAGCATAAAGCATAAGGATCCAAATAACCTGCTCCATTGAAAAACAAGCAACCAACCAAATCCCAGAAGTCCCACCCAAGAGAGACAAATGTTTTGAAACAGCAGCTAGTGGAAGTTAAAAACAAATCACCATTTAGAAAGATGCTGGCTTAAAAAGACAAATGGTGCTGTATGCCTAGCAGAATATTGGTGTGCTGCCATGACTTTGAGGGGACCTATCTGCAGAGTTGGAAGTAAAAGTTTCCTATCCATCTGATATCTCCAAAAATTATTTTCAGATTACAACCAGAATTTCTTCTGCTTAATATAATCTGCTTTTCAGGCTAATTTGAACTTGCTGTGCTGATTTTGTATTGCAGTGAATGAAGAATAGTCATGATTAAATCATCAGGCTGGGAGAATGGTAACACACAGTCTGGTGTACAGCAGTATCTCAGATCACTGCATCTATTTTTGCAGTGACTGTTAGACTGAATATTACATGAAATTAAAATTTTGATTTAAAAAGAAACACAGTTTTAGCTTCTACACAAGTCAACAAGTTTATATAAAGACATTGAGGGAACAGTTGCTTCACAGTTATCTGTTAACAGGACTGGAGAAATAAGAGGTTTTTTAATGCTAAGAGTTTTCATAAACCAGAGTGTGATTTCACAAGATTTCAGCTATCACAGCAGCTGAAAGGGAGTGGGCTGACTCTTCTCTCTGGCTCTTCTCTTCCTTCCTGCCCCTGCCACGTAGTTCTGTCTTTGCCTTGCATCAGCTTCTGTGCTTGTGGACCAGAAGGTGTGTCAGTTCCACTTGCTGACCTGGCAAAGAACAGCTGCACCCTAGGTAGTTTTCTGCCACTTTAGCAAGCTTATTGAGTTTAATGTGAAATTGAGTGACTACTAGAACCCATCTCTTTTTGTAATAGCAAAATCATAATTTATATCAAGCGATTTAGTAAAGCTGGGCCCTTAGGGTGAGGTTTCACAGGATGCCCAAGCCGTTTTTGCAGCTTGCTGCTGTCAAAAAGAATAATCCCCCAGGTACACGTTTCCTACTGCTTTCCCTGTGTTTGGTGCTGCCTCTCTTTTCAGCTGGCTCAGCTCACTCAACTGGCAGAAAATGAACCCAGCAAAAGTGTGAACAGCTTTATGTCAGTTCAGTGAACTGAACTGGGAGGTATCAGACAAGTGCCAGAGCCAGCATGGCTGTGGACTGGCACTGGGTAGACTCAGCGGGGAAGAGGAGAGGAGGGAAACCTCTTTCAGCAGCAGAGGAACGCATGGTTGGCTCAGCTGGCTTGTGAAACCATGTAACTTCACACAGCAACACAACCGTTTTCTCAATGTGAAGATACACTCTGCTATGGAATTCATTTTGAAGAGTAAAAAAAAAATCTTCTCTCATTCTAAGATACTAAGAAAATATATGCATCCCAGTTGGTGGAGTTTGATGGTGCCAAATCAAAGGTGAAAGAGAATAAATAGAATTGGTGTTTGGACGTGTTGGGTGCCGCAGACTATCTACACTGTGTGCCGAGTAAAGGAATTTTGTTTCTTAAATTTTTTATTCAGTCTAACACTTCTGAAAGGAATGCTGAGCTTCCCTGTGTTTTGTCCTTGAAATGGAAGGAAAAAAAAAAGGTGTTTCTGTAGCCATTAACACCCTAATTAACACCTTACTCTTCTTTCAAATGAGTTGGTAGGAGAGTTGACGGAGCTGTAGTAGCTGGAGGCAAAACTTTCTTGGCGAGTAAGCTTGCAGCAGGAAAGCGGGGAGGGGGTAATCATAAAGGAAGAGCTTGGTTAATGTCCTGAAAAGAGAAAGTGTAAGATATTGAAATAGGGCAATGAAAAAAAAAAATCAATATTAAAATAGCAGCGGCTGGATCACTGCTGCTATCACTTGGCGTGTGTTTGTTGGAGGCAGTACTGCTGCACTGCAGGCTGGAAGGAGGTTTGCCAGCAGGGCTCATTGGGGGAGTCTCCTCCTCAGCTCCATAGCTGAGAGCCGCCTTAACTCCATATTCAAATGGAAATAGTCACTGGGGCACGGCAACTTTTTGTAGGGACAACTGTGTCTGTGGGAAAGTTCTTGCCAACATTGTTAATGATTCAGTTTCATGATTGCTTCAAGCCAGCCTGTGTGTGGGCTGGCGTCAAAAAGGGAGGTCCCAGCCATGTGTTTCTGCCGCCTCTCTGGTGCCAGTGTGAGTGTGAGTGGTAAACTGTAAAACTAACCTAGGGAAAAAAGCATGGGAGGGGTTGGCCAGATCGCATCCCTGATTTCTCACCATCTGATTGCACAAATGCCAGCGCTGGCACGGGGGAGGTTGGCTGTGGGGCGGAGCAGAGAGAGGCCCTTCAGCTGCAGCTCTGGCTCGGGCTGTTTGACAGCGATGCACACAGTCTGAGGCAGGGGGTGGGGATTTTTGTGTTGTTATTATTCTAAATGAGTCATTTCATTGTAGCTCATTTCAGGTTAGAGATTCTGTCCGGGAGGCATTCGGTGCTTAGGAGGCTGCTCTGGCTCTGGCTCTGGCTCCATGTAGGTCAGTGAGGAGTGCGGTCTCTTGTTCCCAGCATATCACTACAGCTCCTGCCAGCAGGAACGCAGGGTTTCTTAATTAATTTTTCTCCGTGTAATACAGCACACACCTAAGCCTCTGATGGAGCACAACCATAGTTTCCAGTTTAACAGTGTATCAAGGCGTGTCATTAATATACAGTTACATATGCTAAGTCCTGTCTTATGTAAGCAATAATACACAACAAGGTGTGTTTTAGTCAGCCAGCGTGCATACATCTTGGATATACTGGGGCAGCAGTGTTGCTGAGGGCTGTAACACACCCAGGGTGTGGGTGTATTAGCTGACTAATCCACATTTTGTAGTGTTACTGTGCTTATTAAATACATTGAAGGGAAAATTTTAAAAGTAAATTATAATCTGAATTATGAAGAATCAACCCACTGTGTAACTGGCAGTGAGCAAAAACATCTCAAAGAAGTAACCGAAACTGCAGGGCTACTTCTCCCTTTGAAACTTACCTTTTTGTTTGTCTTCCTCGCAGGTAGCAGCCAGGGGCTGTGGTTGATTTGGTCCATGTTTACTGAGCCATTACTCCCTCAGATGCTGCCATTAATCTTGGAGAAGTTGTCCTGGTCTGAATCCCAGCTCTTAAACTGCAGCCTATATATAAGGGGAAAAAGTTAATGGAAACTCATTTTCTGTATATTCTTTCTGATATCCATTTTTCTGAGTTTTTTTCCATGAATCTTAGGAAAGAAACATTTTTGCCTTCATATTTGGACCTTGAAATTTCAGAATGATCAATTAATTTTAAATTGAATTAGTAGTTACCTGCATCATGTGTAGGTGATTTTGCTAGATCAGATCTTAATGGTGAGCCATTTTAAGTTCATTGAAGGAGAAATATAAACTGCAAGTGACACAGATGAACAGAAAGTGACACAATTCTATTGGGGTTAGTGCTCTCAGCTTTTTGGGAGTCTACACTTTTATCTCAGATGTTTCTGTACTGTATTTTTCAGCATGCCTATATGCAGCATTCACTTTCCATCTCTGCAATGTTTCCTTCTCTGAGCAAGAATTAATGTGTTATTGGCTATTTTAAGAAGTACTGGGTTTGTTGGGTTTTCAGTCCTCTTGCAGTTTAAGGATTTTAGTTCTTGAGGCTAATGTTGATGGTCTTATACAAACACCTGCTTTCCTTCAACTCTGTAACTGGGGAATTTTCTTTGGCTCAAAGAACACCTATTGGACACTCACTGTTGACCTGATGCTAAAATGATTGCTATCTGTTAACCACTCAGTTCTCAATGTGTTATGGATGCCTGGTTATATTAATTCCACTATTACTATTATCTTAGAAATTAAATAGCCCAAACAATAACTTCCATTCCCCCAAAATCACCCTAAAAGTTCTTCCAAAACTTTATTTACTTATTAAAACAAATTGCTGATGAAACTTTAAAACATATTATTATATGAACTTTGTCCCTCCTTTAACTAGAGAAAATGGAGAATTATTCTGCTGATGTCAAAGCTGATATCAGGATAATCAGGAATATACTTTTCCAGTAAAAGTGCCCGGGTGCAATCAGGCATTGTATCTTGTGTGGTAACAATACGCCTGTGCAGAAAAACAAAATAATTTTCACCACCATGTAAAGCACAATGTTTAATTGCCCTTAATTTACCTGTGCAGCTGACAATTCAAATATGTTCTTAGCCTAATTACTGTGCTATTTTGATACAGTTAACCCAACATTTTGATTCTCCTCTCCACAGCTGGTTGGTTCAGTTGTTTTGTTTTTTTTCCCTCCCTACCTTGGGTCTTGTCTAGGTTCTACAGAACTTGCCAGACCTATACTTGGCCTTGCATGCTTTGGCCTAGTTCTTAGTTCTTGTAAGCCTGACCTTTGACCACTGTTCAGAGTTCAAATAAATAATATAAGTGGCTGTTATATCTGTGAATCATAGCATCATTTAGGATGGAAAAAACCACTGAGATAATCAAATCCAACCATGAGCCCAAGACCACCAAGTCCACCAGTAAACTATGACCCTAAGCATCTGCCCAGTGTCTGCTTCTACTAATGCAGTATTTAGCTGGTTTGGTTGCACAATAATTTTTTCTTTCCCAATTACCTTAAGTATGATAATAGGTAAGCTGTTTTCTTACTGTGAGTGTGGTGCTCTAGAAAACGCCACCTTTACTACTTACAGCAGGAGGTTGTAGTATGTGAAGGTGTTTGGTGTTTTAGAAGTCTTCCTGGAAACCACAGTTAAAGAAAATGTATCTTTCAGAATGTTGTCTTTTATGATCTGTCATCCTTAGTTAAGAGTCCTTAACAGGACAAAAAATAAAAGCTTAACGTCCAATGAATGAATAATTTCCCTAAGCAATTTGCTAGCAGTGTTAGAAGCAATCCATTTTGGTAAAGTCACAAACACTGTATTTCAGTGACAGAAGGTGGAAAGTTATCTTAATTATTTATCTTCAGTCGTGGCAAAATTATTGTAAGCAGATATAAAAGAGGAGTAGTTAGCATCTACCTCTACAGCTTTAGAACTGGAAAATAAATTACAGCCTGTGTTAATTGGAGCTCATTTAAACATGGTGCAGAATGCCATTATCTGTGTGGTATGGCACTATGGTTCAAAATCAAAATGTACTTAAAAGAGGTTATTAAATTTTCCCCCAAGAATTGTAGTTCAGCTCCTTCATTTATCTTGATAAATTGAAAAGTTGGTGTTTAGGAGAATGAATGAATGACTAAAAAAATTGCTTGCTATCATTAGAGTAATTTACATAGTATAGAACAAGCCACTGACATGGGTGTATTTTTCCTGCCCAGTGTAGGTGTGAATCCTCAACCAAAGTTATTACATGTTGAAATCAGTTTTCCTGTATGTGATAGTAGTATTAATGGATATGATTTCACAGAAAAAAATCATTTATATTGACTTCATGAGATCCCTGTTGATTTAATTTTATCTCTAAAAATAAATAAATCTCCTGCAGAAAGTTTCTGTATTATTTCCAGCTTATTCTACAACCTTAGAAGTTATCTAATATCCCAATAATGTAGTAACTACTTTTTGTTTACAATTACTTTGATGAGCCAGCTATTAACAACATGAGTTACTTGATCCAAAGGAAAATAATTTCATTTGAGAAATTTGTGAAGACCAAACCTCATATGACTGAGTTTTGCTTGGACAGATAGGTGAGAGATAAACCACTCATAGTGTGCATCAGTGACAGGCTCTTCTGCTCCTTAGTCTCAGCTAAGGTGAGGCTACAGTAGAGAAACTCTTAACTCTCAGTAGCATTATATCAGCAAATCAAATCAGCACAGCCTCATGGAAAGTTGAAATGAAGAGGTGTGAGTGGTTTGAGACTCTATCTGTAGAGTATTTTTTGCATTAGAGGTGTTGTATCACGTATAGTTGGGAATTTATTATGAGAAAAATTAGAATCTGAATTTTTATTGTGTTCTGTTTTTATTACTATAAGTATTCCATAATTGATTCAATATTGCTTGAGAGTGTGAAACAGTGTACTTGGGCAATACTCCCATCACAGCCTTGCAAATCATGTTGATTTTTATTTATCTGAATTTCCTACAAGAGAAGTAAAGTTATAAGTCCAGGAGAACCATTGTTCAGCTGGAATAGAAAAAGGAGAACATTTCTGGGTGTGTCCATTGGGTCCACTCAGTGCAGCTGAGTAGGCTGAGTGGTAGCGGGCAGGAGGTGCTTTATAGCCTTTGTGTACTGCTATTGAAACTGTGGTAGCAAGAAACATATTTAAACATCTGTCATCAGTCTTATTCTAGTTTGATCTCTAAAATAATAGAGGGACAGGGAAGACAGACAGCTGTGCTGGGAAGTCTATATGGCAGCACAGTGCTTAGGAGAAACATTGTGGTGATGCTATTGAGACAGAGCATGCTTAAAAGCATGTTAGCCACAAAGACAGCAAAATAACAATTTTTTCTTTTGTCTTGTGTCATAGACAGGGATTTATATGGCACGGGTAGTTGCTTATTATTGGGATTTTCTGACTTTTTCTGTTGCATAACAGTTGCCTGTAACTTTAGAATGTTTCATCTGTGATTTTTCAGAAAAGGTGTTGACCTCAGATTGAAACTTTCATAAGCTATTCTTGATGAAATTTTCAGTTTTCTGGAAGATTATAAAAAGGTATTGTGTTGTTATTATTATCTGGTTGTAGTTTTAAAAATTCTAGTGGCTTTTGTTTAACTCTGCTTTTCTGAGAGCTTGCTGCCTATGGCAAGAATTTGACTTCTGTTTTGACACTGTGGGTTTGCCATCCCTTGAAATCTTTGCCTATTTAAATGTTTAAAAAGCTTGAAACCCTTTAAAAAAAGTGTCAACTTTTTACATGCTCATTAAAGGTTTCTTCCATATTAGAAACAAGTATCTCGAAATTCTGTTCTCCCTGAGTATGTTAAAGCTTCTTGTAGTGAGCAGCTGGTTGTACGGTCCCCCAACAGCTGCTGCTTCCATTTAAATGCTGTGTGCATCATCCCAGTCTGAGCCTGAGCCTGCACCTTATCTTCACCACTCCTCAGTGTAGTAAGATTGTAAGTGTGCTATACCTAAAAATAAGTACGTTCCAGTGTAGGGCAAGAGAGTGAAGCAAGAGCCTATACTTCATGATTCTTGCTTTGGGCTAAAGTAAAACAGAGCTACAGAACTGACAGCAGAACTTCAAATTTCCCAATATATTCTGGGTCATGAGAGGCAGTGGTCTGGAAAATGTACATTTAACGCCTGAGCTAATGTTTTCATGTCTCTTGATTTATTGTGATCTAATGTTTGAATTCCCACTGGTTGGTCTTCTTCATGGTCTCATGGAATCAAAGCAACAACTGGAGCAAAGTCTGTGTTTCAGCCAGCTCCTTAAAATGTGCTTTTCATTTCTTATATGTATATTTTCGGTGCTTGGTTTAAAAGTTTGTAGCTGAAAACCTAATGTTTTAATCAGTCTTAAAAACTGATTTCTTACTGATAGGCTATAAAAAATGCTATCTGACTGATCTTTCAGTTATTCTGGATGGGATGCTGTGGTTGTATGCAGTACTGTTAAGCATAACTCAGATTTGTTTAGTGCCTGAGTCTGACAGATATTCAGGAGCTGAGGGATACAACCTTGGGTAGTTGAAGAAATTTCAGTGAAAGTGAGGGCAGCTGAGCAGTATGGCAGGGTTGAACCAGTTTTCTCTTTGGAAGAGAAGTAGAACGTTTCAAGTTTGGCATGGAAGTCTTAATTAATCATAAGGCCTTCTGAATGTTCATATTAACAGTGTTTTGTTTGTTTGGGGGATTTTGAGTGGGTTTTGGATTTAGTTTCCAAATCTATAACTCGTGAAAATAATTTTCAGCCATTTCAGACACACCACTATAAAATTCACTAGTGAATTTGGCATGTGATTTACATTTATGCATAGCTTTCCTTTCTAGGAAAAACATTTATTGGTTTGAGCACATACTAGGTGCCTCACGTAGTCCCTCTGCAATTCTGAAACACGGGTTAAATATGAACATAATTTTTAATTAGGTTTCCCCTGTGCTGAACTTTCTGCAGCCTGGTCTGTTCTCCATTACTTTGCTGGTCAGAAGTTGTTGACCTTTAGATTATGCTGCAAAATCCATCTGTTGCTGCAGGCTTCTGTAAAGAGAGATGTAAATAAATATTATCTCCTGTCAGTCAGCCATATAAACAAACTTGAACACAGGCAGCGGCTCAGTTTCTGAGATCAGAGTTCATTCAAAATAAGGAGGGAGAGGAGAAGCTGTGAACCAGTGTTCCCTATTCACTGGAGAATGCTTTCTCAGCTGCTGTGCCCTACTAAAATGCCATTGTCCTATTTTCACATCCCTCTGCTCTCCATGGGAGAAGCTGCTCTGTGGATAACCCTAACCACTAATTAAATCCTCTCCTGTGATCTAGGAAGAGAAAGGCCATAACCTCCATTTGCTTATCTCTCTGTGCCCTCCCCATTTGCCAGCTTCCAGCTTATTCTTATGGTAGTCTCACCCAGGAGACTTCCTTGTTAGCAGTCTGATATTTGCACTTTTTGTTATGTACCCATCAGCTGTCTATTTCCATACTCTAACCACTCTTTGACATTTCCCCTAATTTAGTGTTTTCTGTACCACAACCTTTAAGACTATCTAGAGAACTTACCCTCTTTCTTCTTCCACCAATGTTGGTTGGTGCTGTACTCAACAAGTCTTTGGTTAACTGATAATCCACAAGTTAGTGGCTCTGATGTGTTTTAAATATGGTCATTCCAGTAACTTTTACTCATATAAATGCCCCTGATGTGTCTGAAGTTTCTGAGTCAAATTTAAAGTCAGACTGACAAATAGTTTTCCTAATTATAATGCAGTGAGGTTCTTGCTCCTTCACTTGCATTACATTAATTGTCAATGCCTTTTAATTATGCAAATTTTCCTCCATTAATCTGGTAAGCACACTATACTCAAGACTATTTTGGTTATGTTCTCAGATGTGTTTACAACATTTCTAATTTTAACTTCCTGTATTTTATTCTTCTCTCAACTCTAAACCTGTGATTTCTGTTTCTCATTGCAAAGCTATCATATTCTACTTTTACTGCACTGGGATGTCCTATGGCAATAATATTCTTTAATGTGTTGTCTTTATTAGAAGTTTTTTTTCTAAATTTCACTTAGAAAACGAAGAAAGGTTCTGCTTTTCTTGGCTCTAAACATCTATTCAGAGAACTCCCAGAGTATATACCCATTACAAAATTATTCTCTTCTCATAGTTTTGTGTATCTTAGTCCTTTCCACTGCCTAATTATCCTTTCAAAAAGTGCTTCCCAGTGGTGCTCACATTAAACAAGAGCAAATACACCCATAATTTGTTCTCAGAGTCAAAAGCTAGATATGCTGTTATGATATAATTGTGTCCATGTCATGTATATGCTACAAATAAATGGGAACATCCTCTTCAAAAACTTCTCTCATTACTGTTTACCTGAGCAAATTCAGAAATGGCACCATACAAGAAATGTCACTCTGAGTGTCAGTTTTGAGGAGAGTCCCTCTGGTGTATGAAATTTTTGGATGGAAATGTGATAAAGGATGGACTCCAATTAGAAGGGGTCCATCTCTTGGAGATGAGGAAACGTTATCCAGGAAATGTTATCCATGTTTCAAGCAAAATTATAAGAAATAATTTCAAGCTGATGAAAGAGCCTTCCTACATAGGGGCTATCTATCAGAGGATTTCCTCTTATCTGCAATCTTCTATTTGTCTTAGAATGTTTATAGTCATAAAAATTGAGGTGCTAAAAAAAGCTTGTTGGAAATGTATGGTGATAATTTACATTATTGTCTGTGTTGTTCTACCAAGTTGACTAGTATGTGTTATTTAGCAAAGTCAGTCATCCAGGTTATACTCTGAGGTGTGTACTTCTCAAAAACTTGTCTCATAAGAGACAAAGATGCCACTCTCCATGTTTAGGGGTAGTTCTCATTAATAGCTCAAATGTTCACCAAATAGGCATACATCATCTGCAATAGAGGTAGTAATTCATCATTTACAGTAATTCATCTATTTACAAAGATTTTGAGAAACTGCTATAACTTTGCATAGGAATTCACTTTCTAGACTGACATAAGAAGTATTCTTCTGAAGAAGAGGGAAAGTCTTGGACTTATACCACAAAGATCACTTTTCAGACTTTTGATTTTTGCCTGTCACACAGTTTGATCATCTCAATCTGGTTTTTCAGTATATAGAATTGTCTGAAAAAAAATTAAGGTGTTACAAAAAGATATTTTAGAACAATTTGACTAATGGAGAAATTACAGATCGGCTGGTCCCCATGGTAATTGTCCAAGAAATTGTTGAGCCTGTAGTTCTGATATGCAGCCTATCAGGTAAACCATTATCTAGACTAACATTTTTTTAAAGGGCTCCAGGGATCATTCTGGCAATTAACTCCGACTTCTGTAAGGCTGAACTATTAGGCATGATAATAGGGAAGGCATGGGTAAACAGAAAAATAAATACAGTGGATTACATAAGAGTCAATATGATGTCTGTGGAGGGAAGTCATATTTATCCAGTTTCTTCAAATGAGTCAATAGTGTGTGAAGAATTGCAACACGCTTGATATAGTGGATTGGGAGTTTGAAAAGGCATTTCTTAAGGCTTCTCAGTAGAACTTTCAAAAGAAGCTGTGAGAAGCCATGACACTGAGAAGTTCTTCTCACAGATTAATAGTAGCTTAAATTGCAGAAAGTAATAAATGGCCAGTATTGCGCCATAAATGTAGGTTATTTTCATAAGCCCACCAGGATCTTTGTTCCGCAATGCATTCATAAATTACCTGGAAAAAGAGATGTGGAATGATAGGACAAAGATTTTTTTGATGATACAGAATTATTAAAAACTAAGGCTGATGGTGAAGAGTTGCAGACAAATCAAAATATTGATGAATGGGTGACAGAATTGAGGTAACATTTGGTAATGATAAATACTGAATAATGTATCTAGAGAAAAATCTTCCTATATATATATACAGGCCTTGAGGCTTGCTGAAGATTGATTCAAGAAAAATGTCCATGAAGCCAGAAATGAGTAAGGAGCTCCCCAGTGGCTGGTCAGGCCCTTTTGTGGACTGCTACCTGCTGTAATGGGCATTAGCTCCTAATTTTGGCTAACATCAGCCTTCAGTCATTATTACAATAGCCAGTCAGATGAGATAGGATTGTATAGGCTTGTTGGAAGTTTGGGAGAAGGTATGTGCTAGTCCTTGTGCAGCAGCAGCAGGAAAAGGGCCAGTTGGTGGAGGGCTCCGGCAAACTGTAATCCAGTGCCTCAAATTGTAATCCAGGACCCTAAAGGCACTTGCCTTACCCATCCTTGAGTGATAGGAAAGTGTAAGGTCTGGGTCCAGAAAGACAACTGGGCCAAGGCACACTGATCACACATCAACTTCTTTGGGAGGAGATTGGAGCATGTGCGTACATCTACTCCTTAAAAAAGTAAAAGGGTACCAGGAAGCTTGTTAGCAGCCTCCTGGCAGAGAATTGAACCCCTCTAACAGTTCCACAGGCAATGCAAGAAGAAAGGGCTTTCTATGTACGCCTTTTCTCTCTGGATCCAGTTTACTCTAGCTCTTGCCAAGCCTTGTGGGATTGACCACAAATGGAGACTGGAAACAGCTGGAGCTCTAAGAGGTTTATGCAGGGAAGATAACACTGAGTGCTGGCATTGTTTAAGCATCTAAGTGAAGACCTAATTGGAAAGCAGGGAGTCTTTCCTTCCTCCCATGACAGAAATCAGACCCAGGACTTTGATTTTATAGAAAGGTGTTAGCCAAGTACTTGTATGGCTCTTTTTCCGGCATCTTCTAAGGTGGTCTCTTCCTTCTCACCAACTACATTCCAGAGGACCATATCCAAGGCTTTCTCAAGGACTTAAGAGTGCTGATGTTGGTGGTTGTTACCCTCTTATATCACTGTCTCTACACATAGACGATGAGTGCAGCAGTGACCTCCTCTAATGATGTGAAGAACCCTGTCTCTGTCATGAATTAAGTTTGCTGATTTTGTCCCCTAGGACAAATTTCCAGCACCAGCTCATGCATGTCTGTGGAAGGATGTCTGGGAAAACTGGGTATAGAATGATCAGGATACATAAGGCAGTGCACAAGGTGAAGAAGGTAGGAAAGGATTAGCAGGAGAGGAAATGGTATCTTCTCTCAAGGTGTCCCTCTTTATCCCTGCTAAGGAATGTTTCTTGTGTTTGGTGGCTTTGGCCAGCTGTAAGCATACCTGCTGTAAGCAGCGCCTTAGAACCTACTGGAGCTTTTTGATGGTTCTGTGGAGGGAAACATCTTTGAATACTCAGCAACTTCCATTATTTAGAAGGACCACATCGCTTCTTCCTGGTGCGAGGGACAATCTCTTTAGATTTGTCCTGGGACCTAGTACCTTCCCTAGTGAGACATGAACTTTAGAGAGGGAAAACACAATAAAGAACTTACCTAGTCTTCCCCATTCCATGTACTACCACCAGCACATGGCTGGGTTTTGCTCTGATCTCTGGTGGGTTCCCCTTGTGCATGTGGATGGTGAGGGAAGTTCTTGCAGGGAGAAGGGGCTTGGATTATGGGAAGAAAAGAGCACTTTTGGGGAGGAAGGAAAGAGGGAAGAAGGCTGTATGAGTGAAACAGGTTCTGGTCGTGTTGTATCAATTAATGTGTGCCCAACCCACTGATTCATATGCAGGTAAGATCAGTCCATCTGCCTGTGCAGGCTGTGGACTTGGTTGGCATGGTAGTCATTTGAGATTGATATTCCTGTCATGTACCAAGAGCAAAGAACTTGAGGCCAGGGAGGTGGAGACTCAATCTGACCCAGCAGTCAGCACAGAGAAAAGGTAATGTGTCATACAGCTGATCTGTCACAAATCCAATTAGTAAACCAGGAATCACACTAATAAGAGTTGCACATAGTTCATAGGCTAAAGTATGTTCACACAAACAAAATGTCTGTAGAACAGTGATGGCTAGTTAGTTAATTAAAATGATAGATTTACTGTAATTTATGAGTGAATGAAACCAGATTCTAAATTCACTGAGTACGTAAATGATTGGAAATGATTAATTGGCTTTTATTAAATGAGAGGGAGGACTAGAGAGGGCTGTGTTCTGAGCAACTGACATGTGATAATGACTGCTCCTGCAGTCAGAAAAGCATAATAGAAAGTCATCTGAGTCACTCATTAACATCTACCACTGCCCTTTCTGTAAATTATAAGTCATTAAATCCCAATATAGCTACTCTGGAACTTAAATAATAATTTTTACCTCACTAAAATGTTTTATTTGATTTTACTATAGTAGTCTTAGAAGCTGAAATTATTTTGAGCAGGTTGGGTAAAGTAAATCTGATCCAGAAAGCCAAAGCCTTGTCTTATATTACTGTATTGAGGGATAAAAATTATTCTAAAGTGTTTCATTGTCAATTCGCTTCTTGGTTTCACTGCAAAGAGTGATGATTTTCCTGGCAGTTCAACATGTATTTTCTAAGAATAGAGTGAGAACATCACCTCATTTTTACAGATCATCAGATGTCCACCAGTTGGGGGAACTTTATGTTGGGCTGAATTTAAATCAGCAGTTTAGATGTGAAAGACTCAATATCTCATTAGCAATCCCTTGATCCACCCAGTTCCCCTGAGTGCTGTTTTAGAATGATAATCCCAATCATTCTTCCAATCTTTATAAGCAATCAGTTTTAAGTACAACTCTTAGAAGATAAGACTTCCTGCTGGTTAGTTTTACCAAGAAAAACCCCAGAACACCCCAAACCAAAAAAAGCAACACAGGTGAGCTAGGGGCTTTGATCAGACAGGTATTTTTTTAAAGTCAGATTTAGTCATTTTAGATTTTGTTTCTACATGTCTTATGCTAGGCAGTCATCCAAATATAGTATTAAAAAAAGGTTACAGAGCTTCAAAATGAACCTCTTAGCTACTTTAGATTGGTTTGAGTGCTTGAAAAAGTGCAATAAATCTATTCTTTGACGTACAAAATTATTTTTATCCTGACATAAAGGTAATCTCCAGGTACTTTAGACTTACCAAAAAAGGATCATGGACTTGTTTGAATCAACTATCCTTCAAAATCTCCTTTAAAATTCAAAAATCCTCTGCCAAAGCACTGAGACTTTCTTTAAAAGTCTCATTGTCACTATCTCGCTTAAGATAATAGTTTCCTTAATAGAGTACCACTCATGTTACTTGCTCTCTCTGTTATGTGGTCAGGGCCTTTGTGGGTCCTTGCTGAAAGCTGGATTTACTGGTGTCAAAAGGAATTAAGTTTATTCCTTTTCCTGGAACAGTAATGAGATCATCACATCAGCTTTGTGTTGTGACGTGATTAACTTTGCACTGTGACTCAGTTACCTTGTCCTGGAGGACAAAGTTGTAAGATTGGTGGGCATAGGAGCAAAGGGCAGGATCTTGTGGTAGGCATCCAGGTGCTCATTCTGCATCTGAAACCATTGTGTTTTTAAAAGAATACAGTGAAAGAGTATGTAATGACTTCTTGTTTAACAAGAATCTCTCTGCCTGCATTTCTGTAACTGTTAATATTTAAAGTATTGACCTAATCAGGTTAAGTGTAAGGGCTGCAACATCTAATTTTAAGGCACACCTTGTTAGTGGTAATTGTGCAAGGGCAAATGCAAAACACTGGTGTAATTAGCTGCACATCAGCAAAAATGTCTGAGAAATTTTCACTTGAAACCTCTAAAAGAAAACAAATTGCTTTATTAAGTTAGAAATGCTTTATTTGTAACCTGTGCATATTTATTATGGAATACCTTCATGTGGTAATAGTTTTTTGTGATTTTTTTTTCCATAGTCAAAGTGAAAATGAGAAGGAAAAATACCCAGTTCTCAGCCTGATTAGATCATAGCTGAAAGCTGGATTGTGGGTAGCTGTTTTTTACACAGTTCCATAGGGACTGTCTTTTCAGCTGAAGCCATGTCTGCAGAAGTGACAGCGCTGTAAGCCAGGTGTGAGGTTCACAGCCCAATCTGCATGGGCAAAGTTTGTCAGAACCTTTGCATTCAATAGGGTTGCCTTCGGTCAGTGCTATCCATTCCTTGAACGCTATGTTCACCCATGAGATAAAAGCAAAAATGTTTAAAATAAGAAGATGTTTGTTCTTCTGCTCATACTGAAATAGAAGGTATTTTGAGATAACAAAAGTTTTCTCCCTGAAAGACTTAATCATGTAATTCAAAATTGAAGTTTAACTTGTCTCAGCAAGCATTTCATGGCAAAATAAACACAGAATCACAAAGCTGGTTAACATTCAGCCACAGCTGCTGGCCTCATATTTATTAATTTATTTCCCTAGGACTTGCTCTGCACCTTTAGAGAAAAGGCACTTCCCTAATTTTTTCTCAGTAGACATTGACTTCTAGGCTGTTTGTTCAAGATAAGCATCAAAATGAGAATGCAAAGGTCAATCTCTGCTGTATTAGAGAGTTTCAAAGAGAAATGGTCAGTTTGTCTTCCAGAGAATGCTTTCCAATCCAAATTACATTACTTCCTGTAGGATAAGGGTTTTCTTTGGAAATTCAGCAGGTTTTGTATTTACAGGACTGACTCTGCCTTTACTGTGTACTTTGCTGAAAGTTTTCTTTTCATCTTTCTACCTCTTTATCTCCACCTTTTAATGACAAAGTCTGTGAGCTCATGCTTAAGGATCTGAGATGGTGGCAGCAGTGGAGTTTGCCCTGCATGGTCCACCACTGCCTCTGCTTCACTGTCCTGGGTCTCTGCTGTCCCTTCTCCACAGACCTGGAAACCTGTCTCAGGCCAGCATTTGTGCAGTCAAACCTTCATTGACTGTTCTAGCTAAATTGGGAACCAGGGCAAGTGAGATTAAAACAGGGATCTTATTCTCCCCTTCCTGCTTTGGGGACAGGAACCACTGACAAAAATGGAGCAGACAGTTGAAACAGGGATTTTTTTTAAAATTTTTTTTTACTGTAGCAACTAAACCAAACAAAACAACTTTGGACAACATAACTAATGACATAACTAATCTCAATTAAAATATATTTTATAAAAATAAGGATGCATTTTAAAATAATCCATCATGGTGCCATCAGGGCAAAGGAGTTGAAGAAGCTGTTGCTTGCTCAGTTGGAAATTAATGCTACCTTTGCTGAGATAACACAGCCACCTGTATGGGCTCCCCCCATCTTTTACAGCACAGACTAAAATAGATCACTGTAAATCACCAACAGAGGTGGTTCAAGCCAGCCCACTTAACACTGCCATGCAGTGAGTGCATATATACATAGATTTCATATTCTAGCTAAGTAGTTGGTAATCTCTTGAACTGCTTTAGCTGAAGTGCTTATGATTGCTTGACTCTTTTTACTTAATTGCATTATTTTAATTTAGTTTAAATTTAACTACACAATGGAGGAGATCAGCTGGAGTATCTCTGATAACAGTGCCAGACAGAGCTTTCTATGTGGAGAGGATGAACAATTTAAACAGATATTTTATAACTTCTACACTCATTTCTTGACACTGTGGTATATTCCTCCTTGCCTTTTTCCACTTTGGCAATCATAACTGGGCATTTGCATTGGAACAAAATTGTTCTGCCATGGCCATGGCCTGCACAAACAGCCAGTCTCATTCCCCTCGTTCCATCTTCTGTCAAGTATTATGCAGAATTGCCATGCATCACCCTTCTTCTCGTACTGCCAGGGATGAGTTGCCAGCTACTTGAGTTTTATCCTTAAATAAAATGAGTGTTGGTCTTCCTTGACTTCTATAATTAACAGTAAAGCATTATGTAGCCATTCATGCCACTAGTTAGAGACATCATGTTGGACTCCTGGCCTTTGTATCTTTTTCTTCTATTGTTGATAGAAGACTGCCAGGTTAAAGATTGTGATTCTAACATAATAAGAGCACTTCATGCATATGTGGAAATGGCAGTTGATAAGAAAAGATGAAGGTGACTGCACACACTGTGTTGAAAGAAAATGGTGATTTATCTTCTCTTTGCAAGTTTCTGCTGGAAATCATTTAACCTTGTCTTAAAGCCCATTTGTTTTTGCAGTCGGAGCAAAGAAACTCCACTGTGTTTATATTCATCTGTATTTTGAAATATAATGATAAAGGACAATAGGATGATATTATGTTGGAGATATCTTCAAGAATTTCTCTTAGGCACAGGAGCTAAGTCTCAACAAAATGAGAAAAGCTTAAGAAAGCTCTCCCAGGAACCTTTTCCTGCCAGTCCTTGATGAAACTGACAGTCAGCCAAGAGTGAGTGGAGGCAGAGAAGAAAATTGATGTGAACTCATCAAATCAGTTGTTTCTTGATGTCACTAAAACAGCAGGGGTCATAAACAAAGTGTATGGAGTCCAAACAAAACTTAATGAACAGGCATGTGTTGACAAAACCCAAAACCCAAATGTACTGACGACTTGTGGTTATCTACAGTGTGAGGAGCAGTGAGGGAGGATGACCTCTGAAGTAGCTGTGAATGCTTACTCACAACTTGGCCTAATGAAACATTCATTCATGTTAAGTATTATTATGTTTATTTGGAATAAGTAGTGTAAGTCTGTAAGTATATGTGGGTCTGTGTTAAGTGCACATTTGGACTGGCATTTTGGTTGATGGTTGTTTTCACAACTGGCATTTTTCAGCCAGTCTGCAACAGCTGCTCTTTAATGACACTGATGGGGATGGGAAAATAAAAAAATGGGACCTGTTCTTAATTTTGGAGAGCACCAAGAATGACAAGTCTTTATTCCAGTGGCTGGCATATTGCAGGCTCAAGTTCCTGGGGGAAGCTACTTACCCATTTGTTCGGAACATGTTCGCTTTCTGAGATACCCCCGAAGCAATTATCACTGTGCTTATTTAGGTACTGGGAGCCCAACATGGTTATGAATAAGTACAGGAGCTGTCTAAAAAGCAATACTGCCATGGTCAGCGATGAGAAATAGGATCTTTTCTCACAGACAGCTGCTTGGCTTTGGGTTGTGTAGTGAAACTGGCAGTTCTGAAACCTGCAACCTGTTTATTCAATTCAAAATTCGAGGCCAGTGTAATTCCCAATGACTATCACTGTTGTTTTTGTTATGGAGTCCTAATTCATTGTTTCTGTGGGCACAAAAGTATTGCTGGACTCATTTGGTGTTTCAGCGCACTGTAATTTTACATAGTGCAATACTGTTGAGATTGCCAAGCTGTGTCATCTGTTGGGCTCATCACTATTACTTCCTTTTGACCTCCTCTGTGTAATTACACATGGGTGACTGACTTGCTGCTGTAAAGATACGTAAATGCAACCGGACTTGTTAAATGAAAAACAGACTAATATGATTCTCTCTGAGGCCAGTGAGAGCCAACAAGGTAGCTGTTTGCTCTCTGCCAGGCAGCCAGAGCCATCTGTCACATGACAATAAGCAAGCATCAATTTCAAAAGTCCATTTGTTTTTGTGACAGTTTTCACAATTTTATGGAAATCTAGCCATTATATAAAGCATAATTTTCCTCAGAAATGGGTGTTTTATAGACTTATATCCCTGTTCAGTCATTTACATTCCTAGTTGCATTTTACATGAAGCATAAATATACTGATCCTTTTTCCCCTAATAACAAAAATCTTCAGAGCATTTTTCTGGGTTTTGGCAGGAGGAGGGTGGTTTTGTTTTTATCCTGTATATGCAAGACCGACTGTGTTTGGTACTTAAGGAAGACCTCAAGGTGTCTGAGTTTTAGGTGTCCCTGAAAATCAAGTCTGTAGGGCCTACAAAGAAACTGATGTTTGGTGCTTTAATTAAAATCATAGTTCAGAATTATTTTTCTAACACGATTTTGCTACTCTTTTTAATCTTTACAAATGAGTTTTTCGTAATCTGTGTTAATTCTTAATTTAACTCATCATATTCCTGCTTTTCTTGGAATGATAAATCTAACTTAGCAAGCCAAGTTGTAGAGATGTGTAATTGTTGGAGTCTTGTGTTCAAGTCCAGATTATGACAAATGTGAGCATGAGCCATCTAATTTAGTTTCATCCTTCATGGAAGTTGATCAATGAGGTTCAGCTCAGGGACAGTTAGGGATTTTGCATACTAGATCAAACTTGAATTGCACAGACAACTTGGACAGATCTGTTCACATCACTCTGCCTTCATCAAGGCACAGTAGTCTTTTATCTTTATGAGGAGCATTTTAAAGCAGGACAAGGAACAATGTCACGCTGTAGGTATCATTTTATTTGGAGGCTGTATGCATTAAACTTCAAATTCCTAACTGAGACTTCTAGGCTGCTCCTAGGGGTTTGACCAGTTCACCCGAGCATCACTGCGTGGCTGTTCAAGGGTTTGTGTCCTTAGACATAACAGCATTTATTAAATTGGCAATTGCTTGGTTGCTTGCATACTTCTCCTGTATGGTAATTGCCATTTAAAGTTCAGCACTTTCCAATATGTTCTGGGTGTCACTGGCTCTCCTTATAGTAAGAAGATGAGTTATCTGTGGTAATGATTCTTACCCTTGAAAGTGTATAAATGCTTGAAATTATTTGAATTGTGAAAGCATGTATGGTGGGCTGACCTTGGTTGGATGCAGGTGCCCACCATGCTGCTTTATCACTCCCCAGCTGGACAGGGGAGAGAAAATAAGATGGAAAACCAATCATAGTTTGAGATAAGGCAGTTCACTGAAGCAAAAGCAAAGGTTTGCATGCACACAAATGTGTGAATGAAAGATCTCAATTTATCTGTACTAGATGAACATGAAAAGAACACGTATGTGAAAGTAAAGAAGGTCATCCCTAACCAATGGAGCACATCAATGAAAGTTTGATATATCTTCAAAAAACCTTTGCAATTAGACTACTTTGTGATTTTACAGGGAGACATAAATGTCGACAGATGTTGAAATGTGAGGATCTAATTCACAGATTGAATTATTAGGCCATAAAAGACAGTATCACTGGAAAAAGAGTTATAGGAATCAACACTTAAGAAGTATTGGGAGTTACTTGTCAGAAGCTATTTTAGGAGAAAATCTGGTTAGAGAAAGACTGTGAAGGATGTTTGAACATAAGAGATTCAGAGAATTATTAACTTGAGGGGAATCTAGATGTGCAATGAGTCTTTGTGTTGTTTTAGTGTTTGTTCATAACTATTTTTAGTTTACTTTACTCCACGACAACCAGGAGTCTCTATAACAGCTCCTAAAAGAACAAAAATGTAGGATCTGAACTGTGGTAATAAAAAATTCTTCCAGTGGATTTCCCTGTTTCTTTTAGAAGGAGGAAGTTACAAGAGACTACCAGGGTGAGGTATACCTGGGAGGTGGTGGGCTCACCAATTCTGGCAAGGTGAGGACAGGGACCTGTTGGGAAGCTGCAGGAAGAGGGATGAAGGGCTTGCAAGTGTTGTGTAAGCTTAGTATGTGTTCCAATTTGGCTAAAGCTGATATTTGGGGCCAGCTGGGATCATTGTTTGGACAGAGCAAAATTGGTCTGAAATAGTACCTCAGGGAGTCATTGGCATGCAGGTGACAGATGAACCTGTGTTTGCAGATGAGATCACCAGCAACAGGATAGCAAGTGCTTATTTCCAGTGCCATATTGATGTTGGGCTGGGTTCTGAACATGAACTTGTCAACACTGCAGCCCTATGTGGAAGTCTCCTGTAGCACCTTTGAGCCATGTTTTGCCAGACAGAACTGCAGTTTACTTTTGCTAATAAAGCTGTTGTGGTCAGCTGGTTGTGTAATGGATGTAAAGAGGTTGCCCTGTCCAGTTCTGTTAAGTCTAAAATATTTTAAACTCACTCATTAAAGAGGGTGGAAACTGCAATAATGGATATTTTCTGGGTTACAGAGACATTCCTGAAAGTGAGCTGAGAACAGCAGTTGCAATAAAATCAAACTTTAAAAATCAAACATGACAGAGAGTACCTTCTGTTCAATAATTACCCTGCAGTTTTATGAATCTTCACTTATGTTCAGACAATGCCCCTTAGAGTTGGTAATTTTACAACAATCACAGAGCATGCCTCTGTGTGTAAAATGTATGTGCTGAAGGGCAGAGAATAGCCTCAAAGTGAATAGGTGTCAAGAAACATCCAAAATCAATTAACAATTACCTATCGTGTGGGAGACATTGCTTGTCAGTCTGTGAATAGTCCTCAAGCCAGTGTGGCGCTCAGACTGCCGGGAAACTGGGACAGTTCCAAGTTACCCGCAGGAATGGCTTTGAACTTAGAATAAACCTCCACACGCATATACAAATTAGAAGAAAACAAAGCACCTCAAATGAAATCATGGCCTTATCAAAATCAAAAGGTGTTTGCTGACTTCAGTGGAACAAGAATTTTATCCATAAAGAGAAAAAAAAACATTCTTGAACTCTAAAATCAGAGCTAAGCTGTCTGATGTAGTGTGGGGTTATTTTTTTTTTTTTTTTTTGGTCACAGATACCTGCTTGTTTTCACATGTATTTGCAGGATCTAAAGGCCACAAAGTCTTTGTAATTGTGTGTCTGCGATCCCTGACTGCAATATGCTTGCCAAAGCACACCTGGAACACTCATGCTTTTGTAAGTTTCATTTCTTGTTTTTATG
The DNA here is from genome assembly GCF_031753505.1 of Anomalospiza imberbis. Classification (NCBI taxonomy): domain Eukaryota; kingdom Metazoa; phylum Chordata; class Aves; order Passeriformes; family Viduidae; genus Anomalospiza; species Anomalospiza imberbis. The sequence continues at coordinate 107,220,894 of NC_089681.1, read as the reverse complement.
GTCCAGCAGCATTGCTCAGGCCTGTTCAAATGACTTGGCAATTAGTAACATAAATATAACTTGTCTGACTTGATTTGTTCTTCCCACACACACATTCTGTGTCTCTCTCCAGCTGGAACCATGTGTAGAGAGAAGAGTAGCAAGGAAGCAATGCTATGAAAGTTTTTATCCTTTTAGAATGAGCTCTCCTACACTATGGAGACCAAAAATAACTTGTGGCCATCCTAGTGAGCATATGATGTCCCTGTAAGCATACTGCTTTTGGATGTTCCTCTGCTACACCAGCCCATCCTGGCTAGAGTAACCATTAATTTTCATTAAACAACCTGTAAATTGGTTGCACCTTAGTGCTTTAGAGGGTCCTGTCCCACAGACCTCCTGGGAGCACTTGTAACTAATCTCAGATTAAATACCTCACAAAAGACCACTGTATATATCTGGGATTTTCATTGCTAGTTCTAGTTGTTTTGCTTTTGTATTTTAGAAAGTTGCTGCCACAGATGTAAAATTGCCCTAATAGCTAGATTGCTTCCCTGGTAAATGGGAATTCATTTTCAACTTCTCCTACCTGGAGAGCCATGTTGCCAATTGACTCCCTGCCAAGTCCCCATGTTATTCACTCCCTGTGTGGGAGCAATCCAAACCTCCCTGCCTCTCCCCATCCAGTGGAAACCCTGCTGTGGCAACAAAATGTGACTCTCACTTGCCTAGAAAAGGGGAGAGGACTACAGGAGAGCCCAGGACCCCGTAGCCTGCTGTGGAGGCACTGAGAAAAGGTATTGTGGTCTGTGCTGTCTGGACTGGAAGCTTTCACTGGCTGTGTTAGCAACCTGAGCTCCAGAGATGAGAGTGAATTTGGGTAACTTCATTCTCAGCACCAGGTTTCCATGCCCTTCGGAAGCAGCACTCCCCATGCACTGTGCAGGTATCTGGGCCTCTGCTTGGGATTCCTCTTTGGGGACTGATATCAAATGTCATCATCACAGCCTCCACTTGATAGGCTCCAAATGCTTTATTGGGTCTGGCACTTCAGTACACAAAGGTAAGGCTACGTTACTTTGTAAGAGTAGTGCAGGCCTTTAGATGTGAGAGATCCACCTGACCCATCATGGGAAACAATGAGTTCATTTATTATAATCCTCTGGGCACTGCCAGCTTAGTGTGTATCTTTGGAGAGCAATTTATAACGAAATAAATGCATATATTTAGTAAGTCCACAGTCAATGGATCTGTTAGCTTTAGTTCACTTGCGTGAGTCCCGATTGCAGTATTTCCTGAGTTATTGTGCTCCTCTGTTGGGAAGGAATAGCTGCATATTTCTGGCCCCATCATCATGAGTAGTCAATAATAAACCAAGTGACATGATTTATTTGATTACTGCAGTGCTTGTGAATAGTTCAGCATTGACAGTCTGGGAGGAGAAGTACCATTGGATGATGCCCTGGGATAGGTATAAGATGGGTCACAACACTAGAGGGTTTTCCCCTCCAGCCCAGGCATTGTGCCTCATTTCTGAAGTTACTATCCCATTGACTTATTTGCTGGGCTGTCACATCAGCTATAGCAATATTTTTAACACCATTATATTTCTTGACATTTGTTCCTTAAAAAATGGGAATAAGGTCACACTAAGCAGCTGTGAATAGCCATCAACTTTCAGTCACCACCAGCCTGGATGACATTTGAAACAGTAGCTTTGGTTGGGGATGAAAGGCTCTGTGTCCTACTGACAGTGCCTTCAGCCAGTCAAAGATGGAAATAGGAATGAGAAGTCTGAGATGCACATTTAAAATTGCAGGAACAGCACTTACTGTGAAGACATTAATTGAAAGAGTGTCTAGAGGGCAATAGGAGCATTCTCAATTCTTTAATGTTTATTAGTCTGGAAACCTAATTTTTAGTATTATATTTCATGTCCTACATAGAGTCCCAGTTAGTCCATAGAAAAAATGTATTGCTGATTGTTTTTATTGCAGTATTAGCTGAAGGTACAAGTTCCATTCACAGAAAAGCTTCCAACAAGGGATAAATGATACTTTATTCACAGCAAGTGTCAATATTCAAGTTATGCTGACATTGAACCTGTGAGGATCTGGTAGTTCTAATAAACCAGCCCACAGCAGCTTCTGCCTTACCCATGTGGCTGGTCTCAGACTGTGCCAGTAAAGCTGAGCAAGAACTGAGTACCTGTAATTAGCTTAATTATATTAAATTTTGATGAAAATGTCGGGAAGCATTGCTTTATGAGGTTAAAATATGTGTGTTTGGGAAAGACAAAGAAACAGTTTGTGAGAAAGCGGTATGTTTTGAGGTGCCTTGCTTGTATCTGTGTATACAGGCAAGGTAGTAGCTTGTTGAGCAAATGGTGAACATCCCCAGCAGTCGTTTCTTTAAGAAGATGATAGTTGAAGCAGAATATGCTTCCAAGACCTTTCTTCAACTAAAAAAAAGTTTCAAATATAAAGCTCCTTATTTTGCATTATTTTCTAGTTTACTTCACAGACATCAAGTTTATGGTTCACTTGAAACCTCAACAAAGAAGAGTTTCTTCCTCTTAAAAATGGTGAGAGAGTAGTTTGCTGCCAAGTAGTTTACTTTCTCTCCATTGTAAATTACAAAATGTGACTTAGGACTAATCAGAGAAAGCAATTCAACATTATGAAACCAACCTTAACAGAAGTAATTTGCCCTTAAGTTTCTAGATTTTCTTGAAATTTGCATTGCAAAAATCCCTACTTAGAGTAAGAATGCAAAACTCCTCAGTTTATTAGTGAAGTAGATATAATATAAAACATTTCCATTGGAACAACTTTTCTTGCACTCATCTTTAGCAGCACCATAATATCTGAGTAGTTTCCTGGAGTTTTTTGGAAATACCGATTATTACGTATCGACCATGATATTCCTTATGGCTCACCCTTGTTTAACAGGATTGAGGAGAGGAGAGCTGCTGAATGGCTGTGGGCATAATAAAGAGAAGTAATTTTGAAATTCTTGTTAAATTGCCATGAGTGTACAACTAAACTGAGTTTTAATTACATTTTTAATCAAAGGAATAACTATTGATTATGTCATTGAATCTGTGTTGCAGCCAGCCCTAACAAACAGCAATATTACAAGAGGTCATTAAATTAGTTGTTAAAATTCCAAATGAATGAGAACTAGAACTGGTGTGGATAAAAGGTGCAGCAATGGTGGGTAGAAGAAAAAGATAACCAAGTGAAAAATACATTAATTTCTCAAATTTTTGCAAATGGTAGTTTTATGTCCTGTCATAATTTATTATAATCTATGGAACAAAAGGAAGATGAAACTGGAACAGTTTTTAAGTAAGAAACACAAGTAGATTTTCATCTTGAAAGTGAACAGTGATTCAGATACTATTTCTCACAAGCTCCTGTGAAGCAGGATGTAATCTGTCGTGTGCAAGAGACCTTCAAATTGCTCAGGGAGCAATCAGATCTACTCAGACTGAGATAAAGAGCAAATAAGAGCCAGTGATCAGAGCATGGAAGTGCTGACAAAACCCATAGGCAGCTGTGGCTGAGCTGGCTCCTGGGTGCTGGCAGCTCACCCTGTATTCAACCTGCTAGCACTGAGTTGGTCCCCTCCCAGGCCCATGGAGTGGATGCCTGGTGGGGGATAGGAAGCATTTTTGTGGGCACTGGTGAGGAAGAGCTGGTGGGGAAGCCCCAGCCACCCACATAAATCTGTGCAACCCTGTTTGGTCTGGGCGAGTTCTCTGTGGGCATAGGTGGCACTGTCAACTGGACAGGTTGGTTCTTCACCAACACCTTTTGGCTTGGATGAAGCTGGTAGTTGGCACTCTCAAGAAAATGTGTTCTAAATTTGGGTTATACTTAATTTAAATGGACGGGAGGCAGCTCATGCTGATCCTTTCCCTCCTTGAGCTTCCACTTTTACTGCTGAAAGGATCTTACTGAAACATTTTGTTAGCTCGGGGAGTAGCCCCTGTGGATGGATACCATGAGAGCCCATTGCTTGTGGCTGAAAATTGCTCTGCACAGTGAAGTCTAATAGGGAGGTGATGAGATGATCTCATGGGTGTTTCTGTTTCAGTCTTTTACAATTTATGTGCATATAAAGCCATTTTAATCCTTCCTATTCAAATGCATTGTATGCACAGAAATGTGTTCTTAATAGTGACACAAGGCATGCTGCAGCATGGGCAGGCTTATAGTCAGACCCTGTGACTCAATTGGACTAAGTTATTGCTTGAAATAGATAATTTTAGAGTTAAACCTTTTTCTTCATACCAGATTTTATAGTTGAGCATATTTTGAATGTTCTCTGTATGATGTCATTGGCTGTTTAGTGAAGAGACCATGAAGATTGTACAAATGTCAGCACCCAAAACTTAAGATATAATGGAATGAGAGATATCTGTAACTGTTACCTGATCTGATAGTTTTATGGAGCAAGATTCAGTCCTAGTGACCTTCCCTCCTTGTGACCTCTTGGCTTTTTAAAGTGTGCAGGATAAACAAGGGGCATGAATGTGGAAAGTGCAAGGAATGTGGCAGTAGCTGGTGAGCTGCAGGAGTTGCAGGGAAATGTTTGGTTGAGGCATAACCATTCTTTAGGAACAGAAAGTAATGTCTTGTGGTGAAAGTACGTTTCACCCTGTGTTGCTCCTATTATACCTGGTGGTGTTCTCACATTCAGAACCCAGATTACAAAACATTTTCTGTGTCTAGCAGGTAACATATAGAGAAGACTGGATTTCTGAAATACAAACTGAGAGAATCAGATATAAACCTCGAGAGAGTAAAAAGGTTTAACCATCTGTAATCAGGATTTACCAATGATTTGTGCTTAGGTAATGGCATCACTGTTTTTTTTCCAACACACAGGATATGTTTTGGTTTATTTCAGGCAGGTCCCTGTTCCCTGTAAGTGCTAAACTACAGGATGTTACGATTATAGATGTAGCGACATTGTTGTTGCAGAATCACTGCTGATAAATTATGGTGGGATGGCAGCTGTAAATACAGCTTCTGTTGTGATTTAAGAGGGAGATGTGAAGGCATGTTGCCCAGATGCTGGATCAATGGTAAAGAGGGCCAGCCACAGCACGCTAAAGCTTACAAGTCCTTGCCAGATTTTGGGATTAGAAGTCATCGTTTCTAGCGTTAACTCCTCCGGTATCAAAATAATCAGCTGGTCTGGTCCTCCTCTTTTCCTTTCTCTTCAGCCAAGATTTATTTACCTTTGCAAGCAGGAACTGACACGCAAACCAGGTTTTTTTAGTAATTTTTTTGAGCTACAAGAGCTTTTCAGCAAGTTGCCAAGTATTCAGTGTCTGTTCAAGCTACGGTGCATGAGGCTTCATGTCGTGTTCCCTGTGACCTTCCTGTTCACCTGCTTAACCACCAGGAAATGTGTGGCTGTCTGGAGCTGTGTAGTTGTACTACTTAAGGCTGGAGAAACAATAAACCAGTCTTTGTGGGTTCATGTAATAATCTACACCAGCAGCAAAATCAGCTATAATCAGGATTAATTTGACACAAAAGGGCAAATAGCTTTGGTCACTCCACCCCCTGCTCTGTAGGTGACAGTCCTGTGCAGGTAACACTCCTAATGACTGATGAGGGGCGAGAAAAATTTCCATATGCAGTTGCCAGCTTTGCAGTGATTCAACCTGATTTCCACACACCCTGATCTGAAGGTTGGTAGAAGTTTGGTTACTTTTTCCCTGAAGTGAGAAATGAAAATAACTGTCTCCCCAAGATATCCCTGGGATTCAGACTAAATGGGGCTTGTATTTGCATTGATACTAAGGATGAAATCAGGACTGGCACACTGTGATATGTGAATTTGCACACATACAGGGACTCAGAATATGGGTGAATATTGTTAACTAAGCCAAGATATTTTAAATGGTCTCTGCCTAAAATTCAATAAAAGGGACTTTCTCATCAGTCTCTTCAATGTCACATTCCATTTACAATTGTAATAAATGCTGTAACTTGTTTCCTTCTCTCTTATCCCACAAAAATGACAGAGAAGAATCTTTTGCTAAGCCTTTGGTAAAGGTCCTTTATTTTTGTTCCAGATAACTTCAAACAAGAAGCACTTGGAGAGCCTGAAGAATGATGGCGCTGCTCTTATCCAGGCTCTAAAGAGCCTGGTCCAAACTGCCAGGTGAGTTCCCTCAGGCTTTCAGGAATTTCCAGGGCTGAGAGTGCTGCCTCCTCTTTTGTCTGCAATGATCTTCTGTAATTCTGTGCAGTAAGAGCTTCTCAGGTTTCTGTCCTTGGCCCCCCTCCCTGCACTGCTCTCCTCCAAAGTCCTTTCTGTCAGAGCCTGCGGCATACTTTGATCCCCAGCTGCTGCACAGTCCGGCTCAGTGTGTGAGTCAATTCTGTGAATTTTTTATTTTTAAATTTATTATTTTATTCTAAACCTTGGTCCCTCTGTCAGGGGCTCTTGGCAGAGTGGGCTGCATACACAATGCAACATTTGTGCCCTGCGTTAAGGTAGCTGTGGTTGATGCGCTTGAAAGCTGATTCCTTTCAAATGTTCAGCTGAAGAACAGAAATGCTTTTGTTTAAGAATACCTGCAGCTTCTGCAGAAGACACAAGACTTAGGGGCATGCCATGGCCTTCTCTGCAAGAACAGAGGTGCTAGTCCCAACAAATTGGCCAAAGTTTAGCTCATCTCCCATAGACTTTCCCTTATCTAATCCCCCTTAGACATATTAATGAATGAATGGCTGTTCTCTGCCTCTCAAAACAAATTTTATGCTTCTGCTGTGGGCTGTTGGGCTTCATTTCACTCCTGGCTGAACTAAAATTCATAGAGAAATTGTAGTTCCAAGGTCAGTTTTTGAAACACTAAGATAATCTTTGCAGTGCTCTTTGTCATCCCAAATGTGGGCTTTCAGGAAAACTGGCTCCTTGAGATTATGGCAGAGTGTACCATGTGTTGGAAGGAAGGGGGGATGTGGGCAGACATGGAGAGGAAAAGGGATGTGGCAAGGGCAAGGAGATGCACAGCGAGGACTAGCCAAACCTGTAGAGAGCAGTCAGCACCCCACTCACACACTCAGCTGCCGACTCACAGGGTTTTGTATGACACATTAAATTATCTCACTAAAATAAAATGTCAGCTCTCCCCAAGGGAGATACAGGCACCACCCTTGAAAATGAGAGTGGGGGAAGACAGGGTTTTCCTCTGTTAGAAACAACTTTCACTCTGTTTATAGCATTTCAGCATTAGATGCACCAGACAGCCCAGTCATTGTCTTTGACTTCTGCTTTTCTGGCTTCCTCAGTAGTCTGTTACAGTCTGTACGTTTCTGTATGCAGAAAAACACATGCTACAGAACCCAAATCAAGAGCACTCACCCTAATTTAACATAAGATGCTGAGTAGATAGAATTCCAGCTGATGCCATTGAGGACTGTTCTGATACAGTAAGGTGAGCCAGGTTCCTCTGCTGTGCCAAGCTCCTGCACTGTAACAGCCACAAGGGAGCCCCTCAGAACTCATGGATTTCCTTTCCCCTCCTCCCCTTCTTTAGGGAACACATGTCCCTATCCATTTGTCTCCAGAGGAGACTGAGAGGGACTGAGCCTGGTTCTTGGGGCTGTAATGGACTCAGACGTGCATAAATTGGCAGGCAGAGGAAGCCTGGAGTTAGGAAGTTTTATCAGACTTTATCAGACTTAGCTGAATGAACATTTATTTAGGGAAGGTGTAGATATTCTGCCTTCTTCTCAGATTTCCTTATGTGGCATTTTTCCCAAAATATTCCTTGTGACCTGATAAACTTGGTCTCCTCACCTGTGCTTTGAACATGGTAAAGGAGCCTCTCTGTATCTCCTGCAGAACTGGAAATATTTTAGAGGCAGCTACAGCTGAGATCCTGGATCTAAGCTGTCCTTGGGGTAGTACAAACTCCCAGGCCCTTCTACCCACATATTACCTACCACTGGTTTGAATTGCTTGAGGAGTGTTTTTGCTTTGCTCATTTCTTACAGACAGGTTTCTAATCTCTCCCTCTTCCTGTGTGTCAGAACGAAGTGTGTCCAGCCAAGCAGTGGAGTGCTAAGAGAAGGGCACTGGTTGGACTGAAAGCTGCTTTCAGTGCTCCCCTGCTGCCCTGTAGCAGCCATGGATTGCCAAACTCTCTCTCAGTGATGCTTCCTGAGCTATTTGGACAGGCAGTTTTAAGAATGACATGACCAACCCATTTTGCTTAGTAACCGCCTGGAATCAAATCCATGCTTTAAAATGTGGGATCATGGACATTTATTTTTCAGTAAAGGCAGTTGCTAAGATGAAGTTGTTTCAGATAACTGATTTAAACTGCTGCTTATTAAAATAGACATTGGCTTATGTAGTGTGAACTGATAATTTGGATTTTCTGGCTAGCTCTTTATTCCCAAAGTGTGGAGTACCAGTAGATACTGTCATTAGCAGCAATAAAGGAAGTTGCAGATTAATCTGCTGATGTCCTTTCTAAGCTATAGATGAGGGATGGGAATCCATAAAAAAAACTAAAACTACTTGATTCTGTGGACTAGGGATAATGTGTTAGAGCCTCTGTTCCAATGCTAGGAAAAAATGTGTTTCCAGAAGAAAAAATTAGGCAAAATATATATAATAAAACCTCAGGTGAGGAAGCAAAGGGCCCCAGTGCAGCGCTGTGTCTGGAGGGGCAGTTGCTCCCTCTTGCAGGAGGTGGGCAACACCTGGAGTAGAAGTGCCTGCCTATGCAGAGCAGCGCTGCAGGCAGTGGGCTGTGCGTGTGTGTGCAAATACATCTTTTTGCCAAGCTGGAAGTGTGTGTGTGAGGAGTCACAGGGTGTGTGATAAATTCTATCTGCTTTTTTTTTACATAGGAGGTTGAGTGAGGTAGCAGTTACTGGGAGTTTCAGCTGAGATTAATTTCTACTCAAGATTTGCTACAGGGCAATCACTGGTTATGTTACTGCTTAACAGAAAAGCAGGTAGAGAGTGCAGTTAATGGCTACTCAGAATTTTCTAGCATAGATAAAGGCAAATGTGGAATTTGAAGAAGACATTTTTTTCTCCTGAGGATGTCTAATAAATTTTACTGTTTTTAATTCCTAGCTCTCACGTTGATACTGCTGTTGCTTCCTTGGCACTTGAAATTCTGAGAGCGGTGGGACATGAAAATATCAAGACTCCCAAGTGAACAATTTTTGACCAGCATTCTGAAATGTGCAGGTTGTGTACCCTGCTCAGCACCTCAGTCCTGCAGGAACACCTTCAGATGAGCTGAACGTTTAGCAATCTGAGCTGCAGCATATGCAGAATTTGGGCTGGCTCAGGAAGGGAGGGAAGCTGGTTCAGGGGCAGGGAAGGGGGTTGGTTTGTTTTTTAAACCCCTGTAAGGATGAATTCTTGGTTACTAGTTTGCCTTGCTGGCATTACATGATGTAGCTCCAGTATTTGATAGTTTGAAAGTGTAAATTAAATGAATAGTAGAGTTACTTCACCATATAAAGTGTTTCACTATTTCAAGCTGCTGTTAGAAATGCTCATTTATCTTTTGGACAGGTGACTGCCTTGGCTGTTCATCTTAAAGGGTCACCTCATGCTTGTGACTGGCACTAGAAAATACCTTTTTAACAAGACAGACAATATTGTTCACCTCAAGCAACCAGTTCCAACCACTGAGATCACACAGAGGCTGTGTGTGTGGCATGTTGGATGATGGATGTTACCCGGGTTTCTACTCGGCAGCCTTTTTTGCCCCTCCTTTGCCTAGCACTGCACAGCTTAAGCTACACGGGTGAAGTGTTCTCAGCTGCCAACGCTCCTGGCTGCAGTTCTTTGAGAATAGGTGTGATGATGACCCTGGCAGTTTGTCAAACCCCCAGTAAAAGTTGGTACTCTAGAAAAGGTCCTCTAGAGCTTGCAGATCCCACAGAGCGTGGAAGTTAATTCTTCTCCGCATGTGCTGTGGTTGATGTCTGTCAGTCTGTCAGTGCACCCACCAAGCGCAGATGCCTGTGACAGCTGCTGCTACGCCCCTGCTCTCGGACAGCCCCGTTACCCAGAGTGTGTGGATGCACGCAAACAGCCCCAGGTAAACAGATTTCACCTTGTGTCTTACAGGAATTGTTTTATTACATTACTTCAAATACCACTATCTTTCACAGCATAACAGCTTGAGTTACTAGAAAGAGGGAAGAGTTAAGTGCTAGCTATTATTTGGTGTAGTTTTACATCAAGAGTCGAGTAGCCAAGTGCCTGAGAGGAACAAGGCTGAATTCCTCCTGCGAGCCCTCTCCCTCTGCAGCAGAAGGGGAAGCAGGCTGGTGTGGCTCCCTTCAGCTCTCAGCATCTTGAGCCAGAAGCCTCTGCAGCAAAGCCTGCTCTGATCTCCTGCTGGCAAACTGCTGCCTGCAGTGGATGTGCCTGGGAGTGCTGCTCCCACCGAGCTGGTGACAGCTGCACGGTGCACACGTGCAGTCTGTGGCTGAGACAGCAGTCTCAGAACCACTTTGTCCCCTTGCAGTCACTCAGGTGCTGCCTCAAGGGAAGCCAGTTACACACAGGTCTCATCTTGCACAGCAGCTGAACACCGAGGACACCTGAGAAGGGCTTTGAACCAGCTGAGAGCTTGTAGGCAAAGGATCTTTTACTGTCCCTTAGTGCTGAGGGCACCTCTGAGGGGAGCTGAGGCTGCTCACCCTTTGTGAAGCCCAGAGAGATGTGGGGCTGGCAGGCCTGGCACAAAGTGGAGTTGCCTCACATCTGGCTAGACCTGCCCCATGCTAAGGACCCTGCCAAAGCAAAGCAGGGGCAGACTGGTGCCTCGGAGGGCTGCAGCAGGAAACCTCCAGGCTATGAAGGGTAACTATGCCAGAGTGGTATCAAAGAGGCAAATTATTCTTGGCTTTCTCCACTAAAGTGGTTGTGCAAGTCCAGGACTATTTCTTAACACACAAATATATTTTGTGATCTGAAATAATTTGACACAGAATGAATTAAAAGTTTACTTTAATTTTGAACCATTTTATAACTGCATTTTTCTCATGAAGCATCTGTATCACAGCAGGCTACAATAACTTTGGGATAAAAGGCAACTGGTAAACTGTCCAATACAAGGTTCCAAATAAACAGTTTTTACTGGCCCCTACCCAGACATATCCCAGATAAAGTTTTTGATCAAAAACATGAAATAGATCCACCTGCTTATTTTAAGCATATTAAAAAGGAAACTAATTGGACCATTTCTATTTGTCTAGTTTTTTATACAAAAAGGCTACACAATGTTACACTTTATTCAGAATACAGTTAGAGCGATTATGAATTAGTGTTCTACACCTTTACTCAATCCTTAAAAATTAGAAACTGCTGTAGCATATTCACTATAACTTAATACTACGAGAGACTTTAAAAAAAACTAACAACAATTACTGCAAAAAGAAAGGCTACTTCCAAAGCAAGCAAGGTCAGTACCATTACAGAGATTTAAAAAAAATAATAAATTTTTAACAAGCAAGGCTAGGGTTTGATAAATTCCATCTTGCAATTCATTCTTGTGCATTCTTTGTTTCTTGAATCACTCCCAAAATCCATTTGTATTATTACTCCTCGACCAAAAAGGACCAGAACAAAAAGTTTACTTCAATTGTTCCCATAGGAAACTCAGCTTGGTTAGTGTGTCAGGCACTTTCTGAGATACTAGCCCACCCCTCGAGCCCTCTCAGCAACTCTACAGGCCAATCAATGCAAGTTCACTCAGATGATACAGCTGCAAAGAGAAAAAACACAGGTGTCAGTGCTCCTGAGTTGTAAAGGGCTGTTGTAACACATCAAGACTGCATGAAGCCGGTGCACAAGACGTTACAGTTAATTACTTCCACACTTCACGGCAGAAGTCAGTTTGGAGTGTGCTCACTGTGTGTTTCCAGGGCATTTATTCATTATTGTGGCACACTGGGACCCAGTCGAGCCAATCCCTCCCTGCCAACCAAGTCCTCAGTCCAGTCAGCTGTTTTTCTCTTTTTGTTTTGTTTTTAAATTCAAGGTTGGAGCTTCTTACCTAAAGGATGATTTACAGGTCAGTATCGAACCAGGCCAACTGATTACTGTCACCTGGAGGCAGCCCATCCATAAGGTCCTGGGCATGGCCAAGATCTGGCAGACCATCAACTGGGTAGTCAGCACCAGGGTGGTGGCCACCCATTTCATGTTCCATCATAGGGTCCATACCCAAGGCATCCTGACCGTATCCGCCAGAGTGGAAAGAACGGTAGCTAGGATCTAAGAAAGTTAAAGGTGGCAGAGGGAAAAAAAGCATAATGTTAACAGATGTTAGATGCCTCAGAAGCTGCAAGTATCAGTGTGTGAGGAGATTGTGTAGCCATCTAAGTGTTTTCTAGTTCAGCCAAGTTCAACACAATCTGGTGCCTGCCCTTAACAGCTATTCCATTGTTCGGAAAAGCCTTCCAGTAGGATTCTGCAGACAAAGCACACTGCAGTCAGAAGCACGAGCAGATTCCAGCCAAGCCATTAGTCTGCACAATCAACAGTACTAAAATTCAACAATATTGCAGCAAAACCAGGCTCCAAGACTGTAGACTTGCTTCTGAAAGACTAGTCAAAAATAGCTCAGAATCCTCAGGGAGAGGCTTGTGTTCAAATCTATAGACACTCTCAGACTAACGCATTCAATACCAGCTTTGTTGTTTTAAAGAAAAACTGCACTATTGGAATTGTCAAGTCCATTTGTAAGGAATGGAAAAGATTTCTGGAAACAACAGCTCAGCAGGAGGTGTTCCCACAGGACTCAGACAAGAGACACTGGTTTTGCATGTTCATACGGCTCCCATTTCAGTGCTGCCAGTGGTGTTGCAGAAACGGATTATTTGAACTGGCAGTTCCCCATCTGCCTGTCAGTTTGCAATACCTTGCTGAAGAGAAAATTCACTCTTCACTCATTTGCAGTTCTCCTTTAAAATCTATTACTTGACTTCATCCAATTGAACGTTTAGTCAAGGGGAACAGAAGACACGTACCATCTGGGCGGTATCCAAGAGGCTCTCCCTGGGCACCAATATCCAGTCCGAGATCCGCTGTCTATGTGTACACAAATAATTACAAAACAGTTTTAACATCGGGTCTTTTGGTCAGAACCAGTAATTCTGAGTTTAAAAAGTTGTAAAGCTTGCCCCAAATCCCTTTGAACAATTCCTCTGCAGTGAGCACTGCAGCACTGCTGTCAACATGAAATGCCTTTTTGGCTAAGTAACTGCATCCGACATGTAATAGCCAGATTTAGGAATCCACAGATCACTGGATGGAGGGTTCTACCTGTGAGTGAAGAAGATGGGGTAGGTCTAGAAACACTCCTCAGGTAGGTACACCTGTCCAGATCCTGCAAGTCAGATATTCCCAAGCCAGCAACAGAGCTTTTAAGAGTTCTGAAGGAACCTCTCCCATTTGTTCAATTACAGAAGTAATTGCCTGCCTGCAGAGCAATTGCCTAACTCCAGTCTCAAAGAGATATTCCATTTTAGCTCTCCCCCCATCCATTCTTGTGGTAGATAGAGATTTTAGGAAAACAGAAAAGTAACCACTGAAATAGTACAAATTAAAGGTTACTGCCCCCTGTGTAGTAGATACATACAAGACAAGTTAGGCTCCTGAATCTTAAGGATTTGTGGGAAGACAAAGAATGAGTGAAGCCGTCCCTGTATCCCATGCACACAAATTGACTTCAGTCTCAATTTACTGTGTAGTCCATTAAAAATGAAAAAAAAAAAACCAAATCCATGTGTGATAATGAGCCTGCAAACAGAGTCAAGTCTGAAATCTCAGTTCTCAGGACTTGAGTTGAGGACTTAAGGGAGTTGCATTCCCAGCCCAAGATTACTAATCCTGCATTGTTGGCTTCATAGAAGCCTCACAGGATACGCTTTATATTTATGCTTCTCTCATATCACTCATGCTTCTATTTTTGCATCCAGACAAGCAACACAGAAAAGTACAAAGTTCCTGTATACAGCTTTGCACACTAGCAAGCATAATGAGCATTACACACTTCAGCAGCAGCAGTGAACAGACTCTTCCTGTCTGCCAGGGGAAAAGCAGCTTGAAGGCTGCTTACCACAGGTTCACTGCACGTGAACACAGAGAGAGAGTAAAGAAGGTCCAGCCACTACACAGCTGTGTAAAGCTGGGCCTGTATCACTGATGGCATCTACACTTCACTGGTGGAAGGAGGGAGAACACAGAAGTGAGCTCTCCCCAGGGAACGGTTGACACAGATCATAGAACTCACCTCGTTCCAAGCCATTGGCTCTGTCCGGAACAGGGAGCTTGTCAACTCAACCGAAAGTCGCTTCTTATAGTCCTGTGGTTTGTCCTCAGACATTCTGAACAGCACTGCAGCTGCGTAGGTTGCTGCCGAAAGGAAGAGTGATTTTAGTAGAGGTCAAGACTTCTATCAACTCTTCTAACACAAGTATGAAACCAGCCTTAAGTTCACTTACCAACACCCTCATTCCTAGAATGAAGCAGTTCTGTTAAAGGAGCAGTTGCACCTTCAGCTTCAATTGCTTCAGCTGCCTCCTTGTCTTGAGCCAGTTCACAAAGTACACCAGCAGCTACTCTCTGGATATTCTCGATGGGAGAGTACAACAACTGCAACCAAAACATGAGGGCTCTTTTAGCTCTTCCACTTGAAATGACCTCTTCAGCACACTCTGACTTAGCAGCTCTATCTAGGAAGTGTAAGAGCTGTTTTATTTCTTTTCCTGATATGTATTATAGTGCTGTCTTGAGCTCTCACTTACCTGCACAAATAGTGGAATGGTATTTAGACCCCTGATTACGATTCGATTATGAACATCACGTGCAAGAATGTGCAGGGCTCCAGTGCAGCCCTCGACAATTTCTTCCATACGCACACCCTCCTGGTTAGGGAGAGAAAAGGCATTTTTAAATTTGAGATATTATATACTCTCTTCTTAAGTGACTGTCAAAAAGCCAATCAGCAGTTCCAGCTAATCATCCAAACTCATCCCCTACATTCACCCCCTTCCCCTAAGTGCTGGCCTTCAAACTTAACATCCTTGCTATGAGTCAACCCAGTGTACCCACCCAAATTCAGTAGTGAAGCATCCCAGTGGAATGCTTCAGTTGCTTTTATTATGAACATGCCCTCTGATAACACCATCTCTTTTTCTACAACCTGGATTAGCCTGGCAGCTACTAAACTGGAAATAGCAGTTATCAGTAGCAAAGAGGTCCCTTCCTGCCTCTGCATGAATTAACTACACTCCTGTACTAGGAGATGCGGCTTCCATTTGCTATGCTAAGCAAACATCCTCCCCCCCTTGTTAATGTGTTTAACAGGATAAAAATAATTCAGTTGAGACTGATCTTGTTACACTGACCTGGAATCAAAAGAGGTAACAAGTCTGAAGCCCGCACAACTTCTCAGTACTTTTACAGGTCTAAGCACCCTTGCAAATATGCAATAAGCTGTGACAGCATTCCTAAACCCATTCTTCTTCTGAGGAGGAGGGACTTCTGGTTTTGGCTGACAATTACTTGCCTTGCCAGAGCAGGCAGTAGCAGAATTTCTGTGAGCTCTAACACTCAGAATTAAATGCTCAAGATGTTATTAAAATAAGAACCAAGGTTTGTTTTGGCATCCTGATTTAAGAAAAATCTCAGAGCTGCCAAAAGACAGCTATCAGCACACAGATAATAATGTGAACCAGAGCAAATAAGACAACAGTTCTTTAGCGCAAGCACTACAGGGCTAAGGTGCACTGACAAACGAGGAGTTGGAGAGAACTTTGAGAGATGCAGTGTCAGGGAGGACACTCACCACGAACTGCTGTTGTGTCCCGCCCATGGAAGTGCGCCGCTGGGTATCCTGGTGTGCTCTAACCAGCAACTGCACTAGCCTTGGAATAGCACCTTGTTCACGCAGCGGGGCGTGGTTTGCAGGACACAGAGCCAGGTTGCGGATCAAGCCAACAGTAGCCTGCAGGTAAGGAACAAGTGGGGAATAAAAGAGCAGGACAGGTGTGCTTGCTGTTAGTGACTTCTTTTTTAACCAGTTCATCTCAAGTGTTAAAATCTCTAAGAGAAAACACTAAATTGCTCAACTGGAGCAACTTCTCCAGCAGACAAAATGTATCCCCAACACAGTGGAAACAAAGAATTTTTCACTTTTAAAGTTACATTTTAAAGAGCAACAGTTTTCAGTTTCAGCTCTGCCGGCTTTTAACCATTACTTACCTTGATCAAAGGCCAGTGTGAGGGTGGGTGCAACAGCTTTACCACCACTGGAAGTCCATAATGCAGACGAACTGCATTTTGAGCCATCTCTGCTTCTTGGTGTCTGCTGGTGAGGTGACGGAGTGCACAAATCGCGGGTTCCGTGATGTCTTCCCTGTCTCCAGCCCGAAGGACTGTGCGCACCAGAGCCTCGATGCCACCGACCTGGCACACCATCATCTTGTTCTTGTAATTGTTGCAGGTAAGGTTAGAAAGGATGCCAGCGGCACAAGTCACAACATTAATGTCATCTGATCCTAAAAGCTGAACTAGAGTTCCTAGAAGGCCTTCCATGCCCTCCTGCAGAAAAAGAGAGAAGAAAAAGTTAAGTCTTCTTTTTCATTATGTTGACTTTTGCTCTTGATCCCTCAGACAAGCCCTTTACCTGCTTTGTTGCAGCATCTGACAGATTTCTCAGAGTCCAGAGACAGTTCTGGACAAGACGCTGGCTTGGATCTGTGAGGTGGAGCCCCAAAGCTTGCATCCCACCTGGAAGACGGTACAGATTTGACACCATTACTCAGATTTGATACCATACTCTGATGCTCACCTTGTCAGCAGTCAGATCCTTCTCTTCCTTGACATCTAAGTGCAAAATCTCACAAGCTTTTGGATCCTTCTTGTCAATATCACAATATGGCAGGGGCCCTAGCCCTTCTTCACATAGGAAAGTAACAACCTCCTGAAATTCCCTGTGTGACACTGGGCCTTTTAAATGTGTCCATATTCTCAGGGATGCATCCTGACAACACTCGGCCACTAACGCCACCCAGTTAACAACACAGTGGAGTTACTAAAAACAGCCACCCTTTTATACTTCTGGATACTAAAGGCCTCCAAACCTGGTTATGGACTTAAGGACCAACCCAAGTTAATTTTTTGATGCTGGCAGTTTCTGTTCTTGGTGGAATGAACTGATCCCAAAGCACTATGTAGATTTTTAAGCTAGAATGAGGACAATGTACTTACCAGCCTCAACAATAGCAGGTTTGTTGCTGGAGCAGACTGACAACACCTTCAGCACCCTACTTGTGGTCCACAATAGTTTCTCGTAAGTATAGGTCCTCATTATGTTTACTAAAGCCTGGGGTCCGCCACTTGCCAGAATAATCAGCTGAAAGACAGCAAAAATAATATTTGTCTGTCACTTCCTACACATGTCAGCAGGTAGCAAACATTGCTGGCTTACACTCCTCATGGTTACACTTCCCTAAAAAAACATTCCCATCTGCTTATGTGGACTGTGAGTTTTATAGTCTCACTATAAGGACAGCAGCATTTCCACAAGACAATTCCTGTATCCCTCCCCTCTTGCAAGGTCAGGAATGACTGGCAAAAGCCAGTGGCATGTGGCTGAAGATTCAGAGTCAGGAGGTCAGTACACAAGAACTGTCAGGCCATTCATCACAAGCTTGCTCATTTTAACTTCTTCAGCACCAGAGGCACCTACCTTACTTTCTTGATTGCCGTATGCTAAAATCTGAAGGCAGTCTGTTGTGATGGCCAAGAATTTGACGTTTGTCTTGTTGAGCAAGGCGACCATTTTCTGCAGCCCACCAGCGAGACGGACAGCCATCTTGGCTCCTTCCTGATGTAACAGGAGATTGTGAAGAGTTGTAATGGCATAGAACAGCACAGAGTCCACTGGGGACCTAAAGAAGGGAAAATTCTCATGAGTACCTGCTCCTAGCAGACCCAACTGCAAAACACAAGTACTGCCTCAGTAGCGCACATACCCCAGCATTTTAACCAAAGCAGGGATGCCTCCTGATTTGAAGATTGCCAACAAGCCTTCGCGGTGATGTGAGAGGTTGTGTAGTGTCCCTGCAGTACACCGGGCTGTCTCCACGTCGTTTGTGTTTTGCATGGTACGTACGATGGCAGACACCATCTGAGGAGATCTCATAATGGCATGGCGAGACGCTTCCTTTTTGGACAGCTGATGAACCATAACTGCAGCCTTGTTCACCACCACCTAACACAAGTGTTTGAATAAAGCTTTTAGTTTTAAGGTCATGGAAGGTGCCCCAAAAGCCAGCAGAGAAAATACTTACCTGGTCCTCATCATTCAAGAGTTTGGTCAGTTCTGGGATTGCACGAGTTGCAAGTTCAGCATCATCTTGGTAGTTTATCAAATTAACAACAGCGTGTTTTAACATCTGGGATGGCTCAGCCAGGCGCTGCACGTTAGTTGGATGAGCTGCATCAAACTGCGTGGATGGGATCTGCATTCCTTCGTCCAGGGTTTCAGGGAACATAGCTGCACGCACCCTCTGAGCTCTAGTCATTGCATACTGGCCATCAATATCTGAAAAGAAGGAAAGTCATGATAATCTCAAACTAGGGATAAAAAGCTCATCATCCAGATTGGCAGTAATTGAGTAGTTAGGTTTCTGTATTATTAAACTGCTTGTCCAAGTAAACCGGTGTAATAGAAAATGTCTTACCTGCAACTTGCTCCTGGGTGAAGGACTGAGAGAATCCCTGTTCCCACTCATACAGCACTTGTGTTGTGTCCACATCTTCTTCTTCAGGATTTCCCTTGCCACTCAAAGAGGGAGCAGTTGTTGTGGCACCAGAATGGATACCAGAGTCCAGATATGATTGCTGCTGCCAATGACTGACCGCTGCTTTTCTGTCTGGCTCCATTGCCATATCCAGCTCCATCAAGTCAGCTGTAAGAAATCATTGGTGAACAATTAAGTTTAGTTCAATTACTCCAGCATGTATTAATCCTGCAAGAGATGACAGAGATTTTACATTAAAATAAGCTGTTATAAACAACTTCCTCAATCCATCACTGCAAGTGAGCAGCAACTTTAAACTGAGGCTTTATGTTGAACCAGTGTAAACCTAAGTGACATTGAAAAGTTAAAAAGAGAGGGATAAGGAGTCTTCTAGATTCTAGTAACAGAAATTGTAATGCATTATGTACCTTGAGTTGCCATGTTCCTTGTTATGCTCCCAGAACTCTTTCTTGCACCCTTTCAGAGATCCTAAAAAAGAGCAAGGTTAGAACTTATTAAACACTAATCAGAGCTAGTAAGACAGGATTTCACATTAGAAGACTGGAATTGCAAACTAAGACTTGGCACATCTTGCCATTTCATTACTACAGTGAGTATACTCAAATGCTAATTAGCAAATCCCCATGAACAGACATGCAAAAGAACACAAATGTATCACCCAGACTTCTTCTGTCAGGTTATGTGTAAGATATTCCCTTAGAGCTGCAAGAGAACAGGAATTGAAGACTGACCATGATAGAGCTATTTTTCACCTCTCTATCTTTCCATAAGATGAAGTCCAGACATTAAAATCCAGAGTTTGGAAATGCCACAAAGACAATGGCTAAATGTCACACTTCCTCACCTCCCTCAAAGATAAACTAATTAGAAGATACTAAAAAAACCTGTCTGATACAGGGCTACAACATGAATTTTCATGGGGAAAGTTGAAATTATCATTCTGCACAAAGACTGCCTAAAGAGTTATAACTGCACCTCCTCCTATATTCCCTCCCTGTGCCATAAGAATAAAGGCTTCTTCCTACAAAAAACTCTTCCTTGGAGTTAAAACTAAAAATTGAACCAGTCTTATTAAAAAAAAAAAAAAAGCCATCCTTCAGTTGAACACACATTGAGTCCCCAAACTCACTTTTATTGTTTGCACAGAAAACCAAGATAATTGGGGGCAAGGAGGCTGAAATATGACCAAATGCCCTATACAGATTTTCACTATGAACCTCCATTCCATATCACCAATCAGTTTAAAAGTATTTGTACCATAACTCCATACCTGTCTCTTCACTAACCCAGATAGAGAAATTCGAGGCTACAGCTCCACAACAGGTCACTTTTGTTTCATTTGCTCCCCTTCCCCCCACAGTCCCACACTGTTTCCAGCACAGACACAGAGCTGGTGACAGCCTATTCTGGGAGCCAGCCAAGCAGAGGCATTTGTAGTGGTAGCTTGTGCAGGGAGCAAAACCATCTCTTGCAGCAATCAGCTTTCACTGTGCTGTTAGGTGTTAGAGCTGTGCTGATCCAAACATTCCTGCACAATGAAGCAAAGGTAGTACACTAATCCCTGAGAGGACAGGTCTGCAGTGTTGCGTCAGGAGAACAAAGTCCACCTGACACTGGATTTGTGTAAAGACAGATTTCCCAGTTTAAGAGTTTCCTTCAGGAGCATCTTTTTGAAAATCATAATTAAACAGAGGGCAGGGCTGCAATTTTAAGTCTCACTGGATAGGTGGGACAAACTCATATTTCACTGACTCTGAGCCAGCTGCAAGATACTCCAGCAGCTCCTGAGCAATCTTGTTGCTTGGCTGTACAAATGCCAGTGCTGTTTGTCCTGACTGCACTCCCACAACTTTTGGCAGCAGCCCTTCCCTGGCTCTTTTAAAATGGGCAGTAGATCTGCATCTGCAGCAGATAAACAGCATTAAGCTGATATAAGACATTACACAACATACAATAAGCATCCTGCTGTGCAGCTGGAAATTGTAAACTGGTCCTTCTCCATAGCCTGGAAGAGACTGGCCAGCTCAGAGTCTGCTCTTGACAATGGGCATGGAGGATGTTCTGAAAATACAGAGACTCTTTCCAGGCCCTTCCCCATGGATTCTTCCAACATGCTGTTAAGAGTCTGAGAGTAGTAGTGGCAAGGGGAAATTAAAACTTAAGTCTCACTGTCAGTTCACCATTGATTAAAAAATTCTAATGAGTAGCTAAGTAGAGAAAGTGCCTATACAAAAACTTGATAGCTCTTTGCAGGTCTTCAGCATTACTTTGTGAGTTCCATTAACACCTTCCAAACAGAAAGGGAATAGCAGTAACAGTAAAATTTGTATCTTTGCTCCCTGTAGTCCTCATTCTAAGTCAGCTGTGACACTTTCAGTACAAAATTTGGCAT
Organism: Anomalospiza imberbis; assembly: GCF_031753505.1. Lineage (NCBI taxonomy): Eukaryota > Metazoa > Chordata > Aves > Passeriformes > Viduidae > Anomalospiza > Anomalospiza imberbis. The sequence continues at coordinate 107,199,672 of NC_089681.1, read as the reverse complement.
GTTCTAGCTGCTATGTGAAATTTTCAATATGTTTAGCACAAAAAAGATTTATTTTTACCATAAACTTTCCCATCTCCTCCCATCAGGACTATGATAAAAAAAGGATCACCAAACTGGTTTTGAAGTTGACTGTTTCATCTACCGCTATGTTAAGACCAGTGACTATGCTTTGAGACATTTACTACCACCTGAGATTTCCATATGCAATAAGGGGCTTGGGAAGAACATTTATTATTTTCTCCACATTTATTATTTTGCCACTCAATGAAGGCAACTGGCCTATAGCACCTGCACTCTGAAACTGCTGATTCAATTTCAGCAGGCTGAAGAGATCAGAAGAGCAGCTCTACCATTAGGTAAAATCCAACAGACCAGAGTAGCCAGTGAACAGCAGCACTGTTCCAAAACAACAACATCTACAAAATAGCAATGAAGAATATGAAGCGTTCAGAAATGCATTACCAGTGACATTCAGTCTTTGGAATGCTGACCCTTGATCAGCTTGCTAGTTGCATCTGCAAGTTCCAACATCCTGACCTGCATTTCATACACCTGTAGCCCCCTAGCAATTCCTGGTAGCTTTTTTTTTTTATTATTTAGATAGGGAATTGGGTTTATTCCTAAAAAAGTTAAAACTAACTGCACAACCAAAGTAGCCAGGGTTTGGTTTTAGGTTTTCTGCACTTAAAATATTCTCTCATCTTTTCATTCACATTCTTTTCTAATTTTACAAGGAGGTAAACTGAGTCCAGGCAAGCTGCTGACTTTGTCTTCCTGTTTGTCACTCTCAAGGTTAACCAACACATTTACAAAGTGAGCAACACCACCAGGCTCAGTACAAACACTTGTGCTGCTCATTTTCTTGACAAAATGGATCAGTACAAGGTCAGCCAAACACATCTCAACCATCAGGATGAGACAGAAGGCCTCAGTATACTTCAGAAACAAACTTCAGCATAGCTGCAAGCTTCACAATTTTTGAAGGCTAGCAGGCATTCATAAGTGGGAATTCTGACAAATATTACTTTACACAGTTCACATGAATGTACTGCTAGGAATTATGGGACTCGACTCTTCTCAAAAAGCTCTTCCTGCCCCCATGAGACTATCCACTTGCTTAGCAAGCATTATCAGCTTTAGGTCTAAATGAAGGTTAGGGCTTTTTAGACTATGTATTAAACAACTCATGTGAAGATCAATTCAAGACCTTGCACTAGGCTGTATTATATGGCATCTGCAAGCTTAGAAGGCACATGAGCTAATAATTTCAAACTAGTACAGAAGACAATTCAATTTTCTTGCTTTTCAAAAGGAATGAAAGAAGTATTAGGTATTATTTCTGATCATGTGTTTTTATTATATATTAATTTCTGATTCTGGAGAATAGTTAGGCATACGCCAGAAAAGTCAACAAGCCTACAGTAGTTCTGAAATCTGAACAATTCTCTTTAAGACTGACTCAAATTACACCTGACTGATCTGATAAGCAGTTCCCTCCCCAACCCTGCCACTTTTATAAAGCAAGTCAAAGTCTGCAAGTCTGCCATAAGTCCTTTGAGAGCAGTATGTTACTAAAACTTGCACAAGAAATCCACACTGAGCCATCCTAACACCATGAACTGCTGCACACAAACACCCCTCCTGACCATGTTACCCCTGTTTTTTGTCTCTGCCTCACCTGGGACAGGCCAAACAACTGCACCTTTAAACTGCCCAGAACAAGTAGATCTTCATCTTCTGACAGTCAAAGCAGTTAAAAATGTATATCACCTACACACAAAGGAAGAGAGGTATCTGTACTGAAACCAGTTTTTCTCCAAGTGCTCTGAAGTCATTGTAACAATTCCCAAGGTGTTACTGAAAGTAGCCTTGGGGCCTGATTTTATAAGTGGTCTTTAGCTGCTTGCCAATGATGTTACCTGTGTATCTGCTTTACAAAAATCCATAGCCAAAATATACAGGCAACAGTAGTTCCACAGCTGGTAACACCAGAGAGCACTCATTTCTATGACCCAAGTCCTTGCATTTCAGTTCTTAATGTAGCAGAAGCTTCCTAATTACCCTTAGTTTTTAAGTTGGGAATTGGAAAAATATATCCAATTAAGGAATTAAAAAGCAAATCAAAACAAAACAACCCGTTATCTTCCCTTGGAAGCCTGTTTTCTAGAAAACAAAATATGGGGGAGGAGGAATTATCCAAGCAAGACAATACTGACAGTAGAAACATCAGGAAAAAAGCTTTCATGGTATAAAGGCACTTCAGGCAGGAGTGGCTGAACTGTCTCTAAGCAATTTTTGGTCTAACCTAAGCCCCAGATACAAACACTCTTGCAACAGAGAGACCTACTTCTACTGATCTTCATCTTACAAAGACACGATCCAAACTGTTGTAAACTTCTAATTATTCCTTATCCAAATGTGGATAAAGTTCTCAGCTCCCACATCCACCCACAGGTTTTAAAGAAAACTGAGAATTTTTATCTGGCTATATTGAGCTCTGGTAAAAGTACCTTTGTAGGTAATTTTGGAGGTCCTTCATGTACCAGATGCTTCTGTAAGATTGGTAATAATTCCTGGAAGGACAGTCTTGGTGTTGTGTGTTTTAAGGAATGTTAGAAGCTTGTGGTAGGAATGACAGCTGGGGTTTACAATTTTTTGGAAAAAAAAATATAAAAAAAGAACAGAAGACACTTTATTTGAAAATAGGTACAGAATGTGCTGGAATTTCACTCTGAAGATTGCACTTTTAAAAGATTTATTTTGCTTGTACAGAGATACCACAGAGGATTACAAACAACAGTTTTTCTTGAATGTATTTCCACATCCAGTAAACAAATACTGAAGAGCATTCCCATATTCTGTCTCCCGTAGTAACAGTTGCAGTCCTCATCCACCTTGTCCCCTCTAAAAATAACAGCCACATAGAGTGAATGTAGATTATTTTGAAGTTAGTTATATGCAAGAATTAGAAGGCCTTGACTATTAGGAATTAGTCACCCACCAATACTGACTTTTTGCACATCAGTGCTTTAAGGACTTGAATGGACAAAAGCTACTATGAAACTCACTGCAAAGTGGCTCTTGAATAATGGCTATGGGCTGTGAATTATCACATTAAACAAAGCAATGCACCACTTGGATATTTTTAGAGACAGAAAAATTAAGGTTTATACCTTATTATCAGTATTAGGAACAGGAGTATAAAACTTCATGTATTTTATATTAATGTCAGGCTACCTTCTGCTTTTAATGGGGTCATTTTTAATACTATGTAAAAATATCTTCAGGTGGTTTATGACAAGACACCTTAACCTAGTGGAAGAAACTTAGTGTGTAATATCAAAAGGAAACAAGTCAAACCATGCAGTCTTTTTCCTCTAACAGGGAAAAAAACTATAGGCTTTCACAGCTTTAGAACTATTCTACTATTTTTTTTTTTTGGTTACATGGTAGAAACATTCATCTATAGCCTTCACTACTAATTCATAAGAAGTGCCATGGCAAGAGATGAGGCAGTATTACTATATATTTAAGTGTTGTGCCAAGATGTACCAACTTGAACTATTTCAGAAGTTCCACTGAAAACTAAGAGCTACCAGTAATCTTGACCTGAATGCCACAGCATGTGCCCACACTGAAATCCATCTTGCTGATCCTAGACTGCTACTGAACAAATATATATTAACTATACCATGTGGCAAAACTGCTCTGGTCATTCCTCCAAGCAACATTTGTTAGTTAGCATCATTGCCTCCAACCACTAAGCTATTCTTGATTAGTGAAGTATTTCTCTTCTTTCCAGTGATAAACTCGATCCTGTGTAATCTACCCAGCTCAAATTTATCCAAGCAGGAATACTTCAGACAACATAGTCTACTGATGCCTGCAGAAAGTTAGAAGATGCCTTGCAAACCACAATACATTCTTAGATTTAGCTAATCATATCATAATAAATTAGACTCTGAACCCAGAACATGCAATAATGTTAAAATAGTCTTTAAATTCTCTTATTATTAAGACTGAAAGTCTAAGGTTTGTTTTTCCTAACAAACTTGAGGAAATTAAGAAATATGAATATCTGCTTTACCAATTTCTAAGCCTTCGGCATCCTTAAGACATGCTGGAAAAGGCACAAACTAGCTCAGATAATCCACAGATTTTAAGTGAGAGAGGGGTGCAGATCTGCCAATGCTCACTGCAAGTCACCTCTATTTCAGCCACTCTTCTTTGCTGCTTCATTTCCAATTCACTATTTCCTTTAGGCATCCCAGATTGCTATTACATCAACTGTCCTTGCTTCTCAGCCTTTGTCTCCTGCCTTAGAAATTATCTAAAAAGTCCTTTCTGTAACAAAGGCAGAAAAACCTCCCTACACTAGCTTTGGTAAGGTTTTTTTTTTTTTTTTAATAAGAGTTCACTTCATGCCACACACAAAATAATGTCTTGCTTCTCTATTTTCAGTTATGTCAGCAATCTAAGACCAAGAGTACAGAGTTTCTATTCACATGGCCATTGGCTAAAGCAAACAACATGTAAATATTTCCTTCTTGCTACAGTTCTCCAAGTTGATTACAACTGAAATGCAGGTAGTCTGGTAGCCTTGACTAGACTTAAACACTAGGTTTAGCTGTATTTAAAAAGAGAACACGTTCCTCAAAAAATGTCTAGTGAAGGAAAGACTTAGGTTACAAGTTCTAAAAAACTGAAGGCTTGTTTTGGAGTCAGTACAGTCTTAAGCAAATGTGACTGAGTAGGGAAAGGGGCCACAAGAACTTTACAACAGCTGTAAAGTTCCAGTCTGCCAGACTTCACCTCCGGAGCACTACAGAGTGTTCTGATATGACAGGACACATGCCTGTTTTACCTTTCCCTTTCTCCTAAAAGAGAAAGCAGGCTAGTAAAGAATCATACCTCCTACCTACCTGGCAATGTTCAGCAACTATTACATTTCAAGTGCACTTGAGACTATAATGTAAGTGTAGCAAGAGCCACATTTTGTTTTGCTCACCTAAAGTAGAAAAAGCCACCCAGAATGTGGGTATTTTTAGTCAATTGCTGAAAAGCAACTTTGCACAGACTGACAGTTCAGGTAACAAAAGGTATCAGAAGTAGAGGTAAGATTTCGGGCAGATAGGTCTCTTCCAGCGCAGCCCTGTCCGTGCTGTGCTCTGAGCAACTAACACAGCATGAAGGTACTAACAGCTTGTGCAATTCATCAGCGTCTTCACGGGCGCTAAGGTTTAAGTACCCTTTTAAAAACAACCCATTAGAATTCTCAATAAAGCAAGAGCTATCAGTGGTCTGAGAGCCACTATCAGCCAACAAATACCTCAGATAACTAAAGTACAAAATGAGAACCTGGAAGAGAATTCAGAACAAGCACATCAGGAAAGTTATTAAAAAAAGAAATAAAAGTTCATCCTGGCACCGATCTGCACTATCATTCCAGAAGATGAACTCTGAAACTGTAGAACCTGTTAGGAAGCCTCTCCAAACATGAAGCTGGCAATTTATATAAATGTTTTCCGTTTGAAAGAAAGGAGATGCACAGAACTTCACTCTGTAGGACAGACGTGCTGGAGAAACTCTGGCAGAATTACAGACTGATGGGACACACAGATATGTCTAAATGAACTTGGTAGAAGCTACCTACCACCATAATTTCTTATCAGCATAATTTTGCTTGATGCTGGCCAGAGGCACATGGCTGGGCATCCTATGCAATATAAAGAAAGCACCTCTTCACAGAGTCACATACTCTTAATTAAAATCATACTTCAGGAGCTGAAATTTCACAACGCTAGATCTTGTCACTTCAGAAATTAAGTTTTTGGATCCACAGCACAGTTATTTCACCCTTTACCTAGAGAACATTCAGGAGTTACAAGAGGATTGGGTTGACAGACCCCTTTACATTCAAAATCACAGGCAACTATACCAGCAGCTTCTAACAGAATCTGCAAACAAAACACTGTGTCCTATGTATTTATTTGTCCTTTCTATAAACTTCTGGTTGCTTTTAAGAAGTATAAGCAGCAGCTGCGTTCAAGTTGACAAATCATCAGGTCATGTTTGAAAGTAATGATTTAAGAGAGCTTTTCATCAGCAAGTATACCACAGCACTACCAAAAACTTTATTAGTTGGCAAAATAGACCTCAAGCACCCAAGTATCTTCCTGACTGTCCAAGACGGGAGCTGATCATAATGTTAAACATTATGATGTGAAAACTGCTTCAAATACAACTCTGGTGTTACACATCCAACTTGAGAACCAAAGTAATGAACTTCCTCACACAGTATACATATCAATCCCCTGACAGCAGTTTATAGCTCAGTATTAGAGGACTGGTATGACAGTTTCAAGTTTATGAACTTGCATTAAGTCATAACAAGATTATCAACCCAACTACTCTGTCTTAATTATTTTGACCAACTAAGTACCAGCACCACAAACAAACAGTTTGTGGTGTTTAACAGAAGTGATTAGTAACAGTCAAAACAGTTACTAATCACTTCTGTTCAGCAATGCATTTGGGACCTTTGGGTCACTGGCACACACTTCCCACTAGGGCTTTGTGCAGCATTCACTAAGTTTGAGTATCCTCATGGCTGGTCAAAATATTGAGAGGAGTTTTATTATCACAGCTTAGAGAACTCCCACCTTTTATTTGCACGACACAGATATGTACATTATGCATACTCCCATCTTCCTTGGTTAGGGATGTGCCAGTGTTTCTATCCAAGGTTTAGTCTGCCAGCAGGACTCAAGTAATAAATATGCAGTGGTTTACAGATTTTGGTTCATGTACCCGTACTTATCACTGAGTAAGGTGACTGTAGTAGACAGCTGGCACTAGACAGGATCAAAATTCATTCTTTAGCCTTACCTAGTCACATACAAAAAAAAAAGTTGCCATTGTGATCATTTAGAGGCAACATATGATAATTCAGACAAATATTATACCACATTTCATTCAACACTCAAAGTTCAGGGACAAAACCACTGCCAGCCCTCAAGTTTCCCTGCCCACATGGTTTTGTGTATCAAAAGGACAATGGTTCTGCAGTCATTTAACACAATCATATGCATCACTAACAACAGACACTGTTACAGAAATACCTTACTGGCTTGTTTGTGCATAACTTGAAACACTCACTTCCACACCAACACAGGAACAACTTAGCAAACCATCTCTCTTCTAAACAAGGAAGTATCTACCCATAATCCAGTTTCTTCTTAGACTAAAACCACACAGTCATCCCTGAATTTAGATGTTAAACATTAATCTCTAGAGTTTAAAAAAACCAGAGTGATTAGTCATAATTACACTGACAAAGTACTTATGAATCTGAAAGTGGCTGTCTGTCAGAATAACTCTGTATTTACAATACGGCACACCAACACTCCGAAAAGGACTGTTTAAACAACAAACATGCTAATGACGTCTGACACTAAAAGACGTTTCTTCAACTCACTCTTAATTAAGGCAAACTGATAAGGGAGCTGCATTTAGCAGCACCTTTAGGATGTTAAGATCTCTGGCCACTGGAGGGCACCTGAATTGTTGCCAGGACAATACAGAACTACTTGCTACAGTTGCTGCAGAGTTGGCAAACTTCTCCAATTTATACAAGTCAATTTAGCGCAGTAAGTCAGCCCAGAAATGCTGGTTCCAGCAAATACACGTACTGTGCACACACTGCATTTGCCAACTCCAGCAAAATCCAGCTACCTCATACTGTTTTTTAAATGCAGCAACATAGAATATGAGATTAACTCTTTCACCCTTCCACGTCAGTCCTCAAACAAGGCTCCAGAGTTAATTCAGTATTAAGTAACAGAGCAAGCACTTCACTTCTGCAATACCAATCCAGCCAATGTACACTGTTTCCCAAAATCAACTTGGAACATGAACAAAAAGTTCTGCTGTAAAATAACATGTGCACTCATACTTCCCAAGGCAACGAGAGCACAGGATGAATTCGCTTTCACATCAGAGTAAAAAGACTCAGAAGGTCAGGCTGAGCTACAGGTATGTTTCACCTGTTCACCTCATCTACTTGGTGTTCCACACAGACAAATGCCAGAATTAGACTTCCACTAGTTCTCTCCCTTGCACTTGAAGTTACCTGTCAGTGAAAAAAGAAAAGCACAAACACCCAAAAACTGAAACAACTTTTCTGGCTCCTTCTCATGAGAGGCAGCACAGGCTACATAGTTTAACACCTTACCCTCCTAGGCTAAAGCCTGATCACAGACTACAGCAAGTTTTACCATGGAATCAAGTGCCAGAAACAGATATTAAAAGTTAACCACTGTCAGGCTGCCTTATGTTGGCTAGTCTAGCCAATTCGATTGATGCTTAACTGGAAAATCAGAAATATTGCCCTTCCAGGAAAATAATTTTATCTAAAGAGACAAGAAGAATTACACACAATACTTAACTGCCAAGGAGTTTGCCATTTCTAGGTTCCCACCCAGTCAGCCAGCAAGGCACTGGGCTCAGAGTTTGCAAGAGCATGCTCTAAGGACACAGAAGCAAGTCACAGCTGCCTGCAGTTTCTCACAGGTTTTATCAGGCTTTATAAAGTACGATATTCAAGATAGGTAAGGTCAGTCCTGATTTTCCTGCCATGGTATGCAGGCTACCACAGTCACAGAACAAGTTTTGCTGCAGGCAACTGCATGATCACCACAACCCCAGCATTACCAGTTTAACTATGAATTAAGGTAAGTGATTTTGATTACTGATGTATTTGCACACCAGTCTGCCTGTGAGACAATACTCTGCAGAAACATCCTTATCCAGGAGTTTCAGACAGCACATTCAGACTTCAGTTTCTGAGACAGAAGCCTCCAGCAGCCATATTTCCTGCTCCATTCTTTCCACTTCCCTTTCCACTCCTGAAAACACTGCAAAATCAGAACACCACTAGTACTAACCTCCTGCCTTAACATCCCCAAAAACTCAAGTTTAACTCTTCAGAACATGGTATTTCAGGATGCTAATTCAGATGTAGAGTCACTACAGATGGACAGATGTTTCAGAAAAAAAAATCATTATGTCTGAAGGGCAACCAGGTTTCACAGCCAAGGTTTGGTAAGCCACTTACTGACACACCACAGTCACAGCAAAATGCTGGTGTCCAGAGTAGACATACACCATGCAAAGAGCCCACTCTATTTATAGCTTAGGCAAGAAAAAGGAAGCTTGGGTTGATAAGGCTGTAACACAGCATTTGAGAACTGATTTTGCCAATCAAGCTTTACTTTGTATTAAATCCTTGCTCCTAGAAGCTACCGTGCATGGCATTGTCCTTTCCAACATAGTATTTTTACTTATTTCTCCCCTAGACCTTGTGAAATGATCAGCCATAGAGACCAAAGTGAACATTCCCCTGGATATCAGTTTACACCTAAATAGAAAATATCTGAACTAACAGATGAGCAAATATGACATTTCTTTAGAACAACCCCAGAACAATGAGACATTCAGTATAATTTTGAACTGAACAGCTGAATTTAGAGAGCCTCAAACTCTTGCCTGAATACCTAAGCAGCCTCATTTGCAACAGTACCAGCCATTAGACAAACGACACAGCAGTCACATACCTGCAGCTGTCAGCACCTTTTTATCAAAAGTGCAAGATCAACATTAGGTTCCTGGACTGTTAGATACTGAAATTCACATTATAACTTGGGCCAATACACACCAGTACGTTTTGCGCTTAGGCTTTTTTTTTTTTTGGGGGGGAGCCTTGCAGCAGTACCTTTTTCTCATTCAGAATCAAAATCATAACTAGGAAGTTGCTGACTGGTGTGTCTGAACTTAGATCAAGAAAACCCCGACATTCTTTCAGCTAGTTTTCTCGTCTTTGCCTTTACTGTAGTCTCAGCACATAAAGATCCTGTTTTACTAAAACCCCTCCTTGATTTCCGTCCCTCGACCTCAGCATACCAGCCCAGCCTCTTTCCATTCACCACTTGCATACTTTGGGGGATGGGAGGACCACAGATGTCTGGAATATACAGAGTGTCAGAACAATGGCTGCTCCATGAGAAAGAGATCAAGAAGTAGCTGATTACAAAGATCAACACTGCTATTCCTAAAGTCACAAGTAAGTTGCCCGTGGTACCTTCACACAGTCTGTCCTTTCTTTCCAGTTAGGATAGTTTTCAGAGGTTTTTGGAAAGAGACACAAAAAGAAACGGCCCAACGTCCTACATCGAGTTTTAACTAGGGAAAAATGCAAGGTTTTGCTAAATTTAAGAAAACTTGCTGCTCTAGGAGCAGCTAATCATGCACAATAGAGACGAACTAAGATTTGTTAAAAAAAAAAGTCCAAAACCAAACAACAAACCACAAAACAACACACCGGGAGACCCTGTTCCTGGAGAAATAAGTGCCCTAGATAGTTCTGGGAGTAACCGCGAGTTGATCCCCACACCTCAGGAACGCGGTACTTCGGGAAGCTGGAGCCGCCGTGGTCCCCCCAGCCGGCCACGGGAAGCAGTGGGCGCTTCCCCTCGCAGCGTGGGAGCCCCAACACCCTGGTAAGGTGGGTGTTAAAAAACTCAATTTAATTGCTCCCAGCTCCAGGAAAGCTTCATTTCGGTGACACCCAGAAGCAGCAGCACAGCCTCTCCAGCAAATATGCAATGCCACTAAAAGCGAAACCCCACAAGGCAACAGATTAGTTATCTCCCGCTGACTGCAGTGACCGTGATTAATTATATTCCGTACAAATAAACCCATACCCTGCTCTCTTCCCCCTCCTATCGCCAAAGGGGATCTGCAACCCACCAGCGAGTTAGTATTTCCCTAAAAAGGGAGGGGGAAGAACCCCTAAAATAATAATTAAAAAGGGTCATTAAAGTACTCCGGGCTCTGCTGCAAACGAGAGCAGAGCCGGGCGCATGGACTCGCTGTCTCCCGCAGACCGGAGCAGCCACCCCCTCGCCCCAGGACGAGCTTCCCAAGAGACACCTCGGGAGCTGCAGCTGCCGCTCCTGCAGCCACGCAGCTGTCCGGACCTCCCAAAAACAAGAGCCCTCTCTCTCTTCCTTTCCTGCCCCCCCACCTCTCTCCCACCCCCGCTCCCTTCCTCCCCCAGCCCCGTCCTTCCCGCCGGGCACACCCTGGACCCCCTCACGGCCGCGGGGGTGCCCGGCCCGGGTTTGCCCCAAGTTCCCGCCAGAGAAAGCGGCACTAACGCTGGAAGAAGGGAGAGCGCAGGGTGCCCCCGGGCTCCGGCGGCGGCTGCTGCTGCTGCTGCTTCTGCCCGGGCAATCCTGGTCCGGTCCGTCTCTCCTTCCTCGTCCCCCCGCCTCCTCCTCGCTCACGGCGGTGCCCCCGCCGCTGACTCCCGGGTGGCGACCGTACGGGGCGGCGGTGTTCGTGTCCCCCGAGCGCTGCCGCCGCTGCTCCCAACGCCGAGCCGAGCGAGAGGCTTAAAATGGCGTCGCTCACAAGGAGGTTCTTATAGCGAGCGCCGGGCCCGGCTGTGTATCCTGCCGCCGCGGCCGGGCCCCGCGCGCGGCATTCCATAGGCGCCCGGCGCTCAGGGCAGGCAGAGGGAGGAGGAGAAATAGTGCCCGGCTCCCAGGGCGGAGGGAGACAGGGAGCGGGAAAGCGGTCTACAGTGGGGGAAGGCCGGGCCAGGCGGTGCTGGGTAGGGCTGGGCAGGGCTGGCCGGGGCAGGGGGAGCGCGGCGGAGACACCTTATTCCGGAGGTGGGAAAGAAGGATCCCAGTTCCCGGCTTGGGAACGAAGTTGCTGCTGCCCTGAGGGGTGTAGATGCGGCGGGGGAGGGGATACGACTGAGGGGATCAACCCGGGGTCCCGCTTTGGGAAGGGAAGCGGGGGGGGGGGGTGCGGGGCAAAAGGCGAGTGTGACTCTCTGTCTCCCGCTCCTTTCCAGCCCACCCCCACCACCCCTCCCCCCGTTAATTTGGAGTTTAGTTGCTTGGGGTTTTTAATTTTTTTTTTTTTTTTAAGTGCACGGCACCAACTGTAGCGAAACTCCGTGTTCCCAAACGCCCGCATCGCCACGTCGGGGAGACGCTCGGGCGGCTGCGGAAAATCGGCCCTGGCGCTGAGATGGGGCAGCCGCCGAGCCCGGCCCGGGGATCGGCCCGGAGCCCGGGGATCGGCCCGGCCCCGGGGATCGGCCCGGCCCCGGGGATCGGCCCGGCCCGGGGATCGGCCCGGAGCCCGGGGATCGGCCCGGAGCCCGGGGATCGGCCCGGAGCCCGGGGATCGGCCCGGAGCCCGGGGATCGGCCCGGGAAGGTGGCGGCGGGCCCCGCTCACGTCGGCGGAAACGCGCTCCCGCTCTGCCCTTGTAAATATTTGTCAGGAAGCAGTTGCCAAAGAAAGTATCTCGTTATGCAATTTTTTTTTTTTTTTCTAAATGGGAGAAGCGACCTTCCCTCCCCCCCCCTCCAACCTCCTCCTCCCCGCCCTCCCCTCGCTTCTTTAGTGATTCGTAAAAAACAGGAAAATACAAATTGCACAAGGTTTTTTCGCTTCACGCGGCGTGTGAAGGCACGTCCGCGGCGGCCTCTTCTCGGCGTGCTCGGGCTTGCACAGCAGAATGTTTTACAGACTTTTTGCGTGCACCGTCTTGCAATGGCAAAGTCTGTGTTTAACATACCAGGAGGGAAAAATACGTTCGCGCCTCCCTCTACATGAAACAAGGACCGTATATACAACATGGTTATGGAAAACATCCGTTGCCAGAGCGAAAGATGGATATTATTTTGTTCCCCTCGCAGAAAAAAATTTGCTTTGGCATGGGCTGATGTGGGAGATTGAATTCTTGTTTTGCTTCTTCCAGTCTCTTGTCCCCCAACAGCCTCCAGTTTCTGCAGTTCTTGCAGCGGGGAGATGCGGTTCACAGAGGGGCTACGTTTATGCATGTTTTTTTTTTTTTGATCTGATAATCCTGTTTTAAACAGGCTCTAAGTTTCTAGTTAGAAAGTTGCAATTAAAGATTTGGTTTTTCCCCCGTTGATATATTCAGTCAGATGTAGTGTTAGACTAAAGGAACTTCTTTCACAGTGGTGCTTGATTTTCACGTAAGCTGCTGTCTTTTAAATTTGGAGCTTTTTGAAACGGGGGATTTCTCCTGGGCTGGGGGTTTGTTGGCAGGATAATGTAAGGCTTGCTGCATACAAGAGACAAGGTGGAACTGGCATGGGTGACAAGGGGGCCACAATCCAGTGAGGCAAGTGCAGGAGAGGGGTTCCAGTGGCTGTCACTACTCATTTGACATTGGAAAGGTAGTGGTAATAAAAAAAATCCTATTTTCCTCCCACTACCCCTGCCACTGCAGAGCATAGCAGTCATTCACCCACCAGCCTCCCTCTGCTGTAGGCAACCTTTGGTGCTCACTAGTAAGGAAAAGAAACGCTACTTGGACAACCCTGAAGTTGGAGAATCGAGAAATGCAGCTTTCCCGTTTTCTCTTAGGACAGTTGCCCATTTTGACAATACTGGTCAAACTGGGGCAAGAATGAGGGCAACTGTTGGCAAGAGCAGGCAAAGAAAATTCTGCCAGATCAGGCCAGTGGACTGTGAGTGTTCATCACCTTCCTGGAGAGTTACTTGGTGCAGCTATGAGCAGAAGGACCTTGTTCTTGACACCAGAAATTTTATTCCAATTTAAGATAAGAGCCAGAGAAACTATTATTGAAGATTGTCAAGCAATAAAAAAAGAGAAAAGGGTGTGGAGGGAAGAGTTAATTTCTTTGTCCACCTTCCTTTCTCAGCTGCCTTCTGCAACCTTGAGAAAATCTGCTCTGACTTGGTTTCACCCTCTGTAAAATGGGAATAGTAATACTGACAAACCCCTCCTTTTAGATCCCTGGATCAAAGGTACTATATAAGTTCAAAGTGCTGTTTCTATAGGGCATTATTGCCAAATTCATTATAAGCAATTCCATTGGGTACTTGATAACAACAGTAGAATCAGTCAAATGCCCTTGATGCATTGCATGGTCCCAGATACCTTTCAGAGCCTCTTTGTGTGCCATCCCACCCCCCGAGGTCTGCAGGGATGGGGCTTTTGGAGCCTGGATTTTGCAGGAGCAGGAGGGGTACAGTCCATGTCTCTGCTTCTGGCCCCTGAATTGAACTGTGGACCGCTTTCTTTTGACCTGACGAGGACAACTGGAACTAGACCTTTTAAAAACAGGTTTAAAACATACAACTTTTATATATATATATATATATATATATATATATATATATATATATAAATTTTATAAGGCCTTTAGTACCTAATTATTAACTCTTGCTGATTTTTGGATGCTTTACTTCTGCATGGGTTGTTGTAATTTTAATCTCTATTTGTTTCACTGTAAAGTGGTTAGGATACTTTTTGCATCTAGTCACATTGCTTATAGAAATTTGGTTCATATCAGCTTTGCAATTTTTAGCTATTAGGCAGCTAAACATTTTCTAAAATTGTACCTTAAAAAAAATCCCAAACTCCTACTTCAGAAAAACAAGTATCTTAATAGCCGAATTGAAATGACAATTAACTTGTCGGTGTTCTCTCAATTATAAAAGTGTTTCTAAAATACATTTTAGAAATATTCCTAATTTTTCTAAAATACAGTGTGTCAAGTTCCACGATCAAAACAAGAAGAGTAAATATTATATGGAATATTACAGTGCGGGGCTTCATCAGTAAATTCACAAATAGTCCAGTTATTCTTCCTCTTCTACTTTTTTTTCCTTTCCTCCCCAAGAAACACTGAGTGTGTCTCTACAGCTTCAGAAGTTTCCCCAGAGCTCTTTTATACTTTAATAGGTTTGTTTTGGTGGCAGTTTACTGGAAGAATATGCTGCAGACATATTTTTTTTAAGAGGTCAAGCAGTCTCCTAACATGTCCATTGTGTATCCTTGCAGTAAGAAATCCTCAGTGCAAAGGAGAGCTTCATGGTTGAATTTTAAAAGATAATGATTTAAATCTTTTTGTTAACTCCTTTTTTTTTTTTTTATCCTTAGCACTGCTTTTGTAGAGTCAACTTTTAGTATGGTAAAAAGTAGGAAGCCCCTTAATTAAAAATAAGAAACAGTTAAATATAAACTTAGATGGTCATCTTTCCTTCTGAAATCCTGGTGTTTAACTATGTTTATAAGAAACATAGTAATAAATGAGTAGCCATGGTACTAATATGAGGACAAAGCAAAATTACCAATTACAGAAATATCTAGGGCTCTGGGCCTGAATCTTTGATTTCCCATATGGATCTTAAAAATGTATGCATAATTGGCTTCTAACTGTGCATGCTCTAGGAACATATTCAAGAATCAACTACAGATATTTTTTTTCAGACACTGACTAAATATATATTCACTTGTCAGCAAAAGGATACATCATTCTGATCCTCTTAACCAGAAAGAAAAAAATAAAAGGAGTCTTCTTCCAGCAAAGTGAGGTTGTAGTGTATTAAAAAAGTCACATAGTCTCACTTTCATACAGGAGTGAAGGGGAAAAGAGAGTGGGATGCTTGCGATATTTAAGCACTCTTAGAGACACAGCACTAATCAATGTAACTTCTGCCTGATGCTAGAGACCTACGTTTTATTAATACACATCAAGGTCTTTGCTAAAGTAAACAGCTGTGCCATTCAGGCTCAGTTTCAGTGTGAAAAAAATTGTTCTTTATCAACAAAGAAAAATAGAATTATTCAAAATAAAAATAATGGTGAGATTTTACTTTTCTCAAAAATTATGCAAAAAAAAAAAGTGCATGTGTACCTAGGTGATTTTGAAGGAAAGAGAGACCCTACAAATTAGTAATAAATCAGTACAGAAGATATGATCAAAAAATCTTGTTAACTGGTTCAAATGACATAAATTGTAGTTTTCTATAAATGTTGCTGCAAGCATCAGAAATAGAATTCATTGGCCACCAATTTGATTTTTAAACAAAAGTTTTGAATAAATGCAACATGCCTTAAAACTTCCATATTTAATTCAGTACACATGAATTCCTACAACAGTTTATTTATCAGGTATGTTTCAGAAACTAAGATTATAGTCTCCAGCTGATTTAGTAGCTGAGGCATTACTCATCAGAATATCTGATTACTGGCATATTAAGCAATGGAACAGATTAAATGTGAAGCATTGCATTTCTCAATGCATATATTTTAATTACTACTAGCCAAGCAAATATCAAGATGGCTTTATATTCAAAATTTAATGCATGATCATGTGAGCAAAAATCCACAATACTGATCAAAACGTTGTCATCATCGCATCTATGGCAGCACCTAAGTTTTCCTTTAAAATTTCTGTTTGTCTGTCTCTTAATGGTTATGGATCTCACACTCCTCATTTAAAACAATTGCAATGGTTGTGTTGAGGTACCCTGGCAGAAAAGACATCCAAAATCACAGGAAAAAACAATACCAATTGCAGAGGTGTGACACCGACCTCCTTCTTCCCTAATCAAACTCTGTCTACATGAAACCCCTGGTTTCCGAGAGTTGTAACCCTTTAATTGTCAATACTCTAAATACATAGCTGTTACTCATACAGGAAGCTGTCTTTAAGAAGGTAGCTGATCTATAATTTTGCCTTTTTCTTTCAATAGCTTTAGGCCAGATTTCCTTATTTCGAGTAATTGGCTCTAATATATAATCTTAAAACATAAGATAGTAAATCATTAAGACACAATTTTTCTGTTCAGACCACTCTTTCTTAATTACCGTGCAGTCTGAAAATATGAGACGATCAGAGTACTAGTTTCATTTCAGCAAGGCTGTGCATGGATTAGGGCTTCAGAATTTCCTTATGCCGCAGAAAAATTCCCTCTCCCTTTCTAGCTGAAAGCCCTGAGCAGCTGTAAACACCTTATGCTTTCTAGAGGCTTGGCTCCCCTAACGCAGCCTGGTCATCTTAGAAATCCACTGGTCAAATGAATTTCAATGACCGGTAATCAAAATTTTCCTTAAAGCCTGCAGCATGGAGGTTGTGGTTGTAACATTTGTGCAGTTATGGCAAGGAAGCGCTGCATTTCTGAGCACCTTGGTTCTCGATTTCTCACCCGCGTGAGATATGGGTGACACCATACTCCAGGCATATTTACGGACACCGTTGGAGAAAGGGTAGGAGCGATGGAGACAGCAGTAGAAACTCCAACGCCACAACGCGATTACAGTATGTTTTCCTTTCCTTGCACTTTCAATTCACAGTAAATTTCATTCCAGCTCTTAGAAATCATAATTCTTTCCCCCTTTTTATTTCAAAATGGTTGCATATTTTTCATTCACGAAAAGGTTAAAGGCGTTTCCCCATCGCAGGAGGGATTATCTTACCAGAGGATTCTGGGACTGCAGATGTATACTGCGGCAAAATCCTAAATTCATCGGCAAAAAAAAAATCATTTCCAGACCCCAGCTGCTAAAAATAATAGAATTATAGTAAATCATTGATAAGATTAAAACATAAAGCCATTTTTACATTCCAAAGTGCTCTAAAACATGAGTCTTTTCTCTTAATTCATTTCTTAAATAATGCAAATTTTAAAGTAGCTTTTCTATCCCAAGCACGCAGCGCCATGAAATCGATAATTTTTGATCTTTTGGTTAGTAGGCAACATGGTGAGCTATTGCAGTGACTGCAGGCAGCAGACATGTTCTTGTCAGCTAAAAATTTTCATATTGTTTTTGAGTCCATGGAGATTTGCGGATGGGATACAGCCAGTTATAGCTTCAGCTTGCACTTTGCTGGGGGGACGTAAACCAGCACTGTTTCTGATGCGTGTAGAGATATAGATATATGTTTTAAAAACAAGAAGCATTACTGGATTTTAAACAAAAAATTATGTAAAAAGAATGGCTGGTGTGATTATAATCGCATCATGCAGGGTCCACGGTTTCCATTTAGTGAAATTTCGCAGAGGGCAACTTCTTAAGAACATCCCTGCTGTGCAGAGTGAAAAGCATGAACAAACCAAAGACAGAATTCATCTGTGTTTATATTTTACAGACAATGAAAAACCTACTCTTTGTATGCCTTTTTTTCCACCTTATTATTTCACGAAAACTGCAGCATTTTCCCCGCCCCCACCCGAACACTCACCACCCCAGCACTGCGGTGTTCGGTCTTTCTTTCTTTCTTTTTTTCCATCTCTTCTTCTTTTTTGCTTTCACAAATTCTGCACGCGCCATCTTTGTCTATTGTTACTCTTTTCTAATTTTTCTTGCCCATTCTCTTTCAAATCAGCTAATAAACAGAAGGCTAAATGCCTGATCAATGCATATGTGTTATATTCTCCCCATCTTTTTTCTTTCTGAGAAATAAAATTTTTAAAAAGACCAAACCAACACCCCACGCCCCAAAATTTCTCTATTACCATAACCTGTTGTATACAGTGGTGATAAAAAACATTATTAACATAATAGCAACAGCTGCAGCCTAAATAGAAGCTATGAGATAATAAATGTGCTACAACAAATTAATTTGCTGCAGGTGCTTGTGCTCTGAACTGCGTAACCCAAGCCATTTCAAGTCTGAATACAATTATTATTCCCCCCGCATGCTAAAACAAAGTGCAGAGCAAAATGTCCTGTTATTATAAATATCTTGTCCTGTCCCCCGAACATTTTTACCATCAGCAAAGAGTGGAAGAAAGGGTTTTAAAACCTTAGTAGAAAGCTGTGGCATTTAAAAATATTTAACGAGGCTTCAAGTCATGTCCAGGCTTGAAGAGATAATGTCTGTTTAGACATTAATTTGCACCTATTGTCTCTTAACCAGAGCTCTATAGGTAAGGACGAAGCGAGGTATTACATACGTGCAATTGGCAAGGCAGGGGCTGTAAACATCTCATTAGTAACAGATGCATATTTGTGTGTGTTGGCTCTTCCATTTACTTCATTGCAGAGAAAAAAAAATCTCTTTGCAATTTGGCTTGTATAATGAGCAGTGAACTAAGCAGGGAGTTTTATTTTATTTTTTTTTTTTCTTCTGGTAAGTGTAGTGTTTATGGAAGCCAGTTACTAGTTACCTCCCAGGCATGTACCAGTAGTGTGTTGCAGCATTCTTCAGACTACGAAGATGGGAAGCTAGATGAAGCCAAGTGGTCTCTTTTCATTTGGGCACCGTGTTGTAAAAATTAACCACGTGCTTCTTTATCTTCCCCCCACCCTTTTTTTTTTTTTTTTTTTTTTTTTTTTACTGTTCGCAGACCTAATTGTCTGAAACTGGGTGAAAAGACAAAATTAGGGGCTCAGCTGTGCTGACTTTACTAGCTTTTTTCATTTGCACAGCGCACGCACCGCTTTTTTTTTCTGTTTTCTTTGCAAATGTAATTAGAGAACTTCTGTGTTTTAAAAGATTGATTATTCTCACAGAGTAACCTTGAAACGTTCTTTCTACGATCGTGAAAAAAAAAAAAAAAAAGTATCGTGCATATCCTAAGAGAACTAATGAAAGTAATGCCGCACACAGGACACTTCTCCCCAGCGCTTCGGCGCGGCGTTGTGGCGCTCAGGGGAGCCTGACAAAGCCCCGGTGCCGAAGCCGGGCGGGCGCGGTGCTGCCCGGGAGGGTGGTGCAGATGCAGAAATGCACTGAAACCCCGCAGCGGTGGTGAGGAGCGCCTGCTCGCATGAGGCGGCCTGGGGAGGTCAGTGGGATTACTCATGAGCAAATGTGACGTTACACAACTCATGCCTAAGCTAGAATTTGCATGTCTCAAATCCCTTTTGCCCAATGAAGAACACATATAATCAGTTAAGCAAAGATGTATATACCACGCTAGTGAAAATGGTTCTGGTTTTAAGGCTGCTTTTGCATCAAACTCCTGCTTCGTTTTCTGCAGCTTCTTCATGTCTACTCCAGAGATCTGATTATTAAGTTATTAGTTGAGCTTCGTTTCCATCTATGTCCATAGCAATTTTCTCAGAGTAACAACTGGGATATGAATTCCTAAAATTGAGTCATTCATCTCCATAATAGTTCATGCTAATGTGTGTCCCAGTCATCATCCAAGTAAGTAAATAGTATAGCATTTCTGCATATGAAGCACAGGGTGAAAATGTGCTTTCACAAACTTCCTTGCAGGTATTTCCACAGCCCAGTCAGTGTCTCCTTTCTCCTAAGTAAAGCTGGTACTACAAATGAGTGGTTCTTTAGTCTCTCTCCCTCCGATTCCTGGTATTTTAAGAGTCACCGTGCTATTCATGTTCTCAAAGGATATCCATATTTTGCTGGTAGGTGATTTCAGTGGGGGAATTGGATCAATATTTCATAACTTGTGCATCCATCTAGCTGCTTCACGCTGCTGGAAGTACCCAAGCACTGCCTGGCTGAGGCAGGACCACGTCACACAGGGTAGGAAAATACAAATCAAAACTGGAGGTCTGAAGCAGGACTGAGGGACAGGTTTTTGGATTATTTAGGTAGCTAGTGGAGTACTCAATACCCTCCCTTGCTCAAGCTAGCAGGTGCTTTTGCAAATTTGCGCTCTGCCAAGTAAGACAGCTTGCTTGGAAGGAAGACAGCTTCAGCAGGAAAACTTAGAAACTATGGTTGACCTAGGCCTACCCAGGAGAAATGCAAGTGTTGGAGAACAACTTCACGTAACAAAACACTACACAGTGGAAATCATGACTGGCTTCATTAAGAAAGCACAGGCAACCTGATGAATTAAATGAAGGGGGAAAGAAGGTACAACAAGCTGTTGATTTTCTATCATAAACCATTCAGCAAAGAACAAAAAGGAAGAAGAGGAGAAATGCAGGTAGTTAACTGTAGGACAACATGTACAACGTTGTCAGTGTGACTGTCAACTTTGTATTGCTGTATATATGACTGTAACAAAGTAGAGATTATTTTTTGTTCATGAGCTATTGTGACTCAAGATTAAGCTTTGCTGTGAATGTTGAGTGTGAGCCTAATCCTTGCTGATGCTGAGCACCTAATCAAGAGAGCATTTGTTGAGAGTTAAGGGATGCCAGCAGGAGCATCCTCATTAAAAACTAACAAACAAACAAGCCCCAAACTGAGCAATTGCATTACTGCTTTATTATATCTGGTAATATCTGCCCTCCTGCATAATTATAAATGACTGTTTTTTATTTACCTCCTCTAAGTTTCTGCAACCTGTTCTTATGCTGATTCCATTTCTGCAAGCATATTTTTTAGCACTAGAAATGTGAACATGAATGCACGAGTCTGAAGCCCTTTCCTGGGCTATACTCATCCACAGATTCACCTGTTCACTGTTTGGGTTTGTACAATAATGTTTTGTTATTGTTTTGTGTCAATATTTGCTGCTGAGCTGGCTCTGACTTTTTTCTTCCACCCACCTTTCTCCCTGTGCACTGCCAGAGAAGTGTGATTTGAATGAAGCCATTCCCAGAGATATTGCCATTTACAGCAGCGTCACTGGCTATAATTTGTCAGGCAACATCCACAGGGATGGAGGGAGACAGCATGTGGAGGTACTGCTTTGTGTGCCCAGGGGTCCCTGCAACCCATCCTGAGCCAGCTCACTTGCCAGTCCAGAGAGCGCTGTGCCACATCTCAGACCACAGGTGCTCTATGGCTGAAGGGTTTTGAGCTGGGACATGGCTTTACAATTTCTGAGCTCTTCTTTCGCCCCTCTGCAGGGCTGGACAAGGCAGGATCTCTTTCTTTGCATCAAATTTCCTCTAGTACAGAGGGATGGCTTGGAAAGTGTCTTTGGGTGAAGCTTTTAGCTCTGGGCACCAAAACCTCTAGAGCAGTAGTGGGGAAAGGGCTCTGCCAACTTTGCCAACAGATTTATTTATCTCTGGTGCATGTGAAATCCTGTGGGACAGAGACAAAAGTTCTATGGTTTCTGAGAAGCCCTAAGTCAAAAGGCTGGGTTAGTAGCTATTTCCACCTCATAAGCTTCTTCCTTTGTCTTCCTAGTCTTGCTCTGTTTGCCATTGCCTTTCTCAACCATCAGGTTCTTGCTCCCATTTAGAAGCCGCACAACTTCTCAAATTATTATTTTTTGAAGCTTGTTAATACCACTGCACAGTGGAGCCATTCTGCCACGCAAACAACATGGTGAGGCTTCCTGATGTGGTGCGTGCTGCTAAGGGACTCGAATATGGCTGAGCTTGTGCTGTGGAAAGAAGAAGGAGCTGATCAGGAGGCCTGTTTTGGGAGAGATCCACAGTGTGAAGGGGAAAAACCCAACAGGGGGAGAGGGGACATTGGTTGCCAGCACATCTCCTTTGAAGATCTCCACAACTCCAGGGAGGATCACATTGCCAGCAAACTCTCTCTTATGGAAACATCCTGCCCCTAGGAAAAGGAAAGTGGAACACAAATCGCCAAGGGCCTTTTGTAGTCAGCCCCCCACCCTGTGAGTCTGTCATCCTGCCACCGCCACCATGGAAGATCCTTTAACAGGGCAATAATCCCTTTTAAGGCTCTGCTGTAGCTGAACTAAGAGGCAGGGGCACAGTCTCCATTTAGGTAACTCACTAACCTGCTTGTTGCATTTAGGATCCAAGAATTTTTTGGTGGTGCTGGAAATAGCCAGCACCTGAGGATTTTTTTTGCTTTCAAACCCATTTCTTTCTAACAAATTTTCAAACCCATTTTTTTCTAACAAATTTTCACAAATTTGCTAGAAGACTAGCAAATTTCATCCATGTGTTGTTTTGTAAAGTCTTAGGTTGCATAATTCAGTAAAATGACTGTAGAAGTTATATGGTCAAAAACAGGAGAGGGTATGATGTTCTGAACAGGTGAAAACAGGTGAAAAAGAGTAAAAATAATGATTTTTTTGGCATGAATTTTCAAAATAATGGAGGCTTGAGCAAGAAAAGAGAAGTTTTTGGCATGGGCACAGATAAATATGAGTTTCACGTTTTTGGAAAGTACAGATGATCTGAATCTATTCATTATTTGAAATTCATATCTGGTCCTGTGCATGAAGTGTAAAAACTGATACTGACTTTTAGGAATGTCCCTCCAGACCTTTATACACCTACATTCTGTTGCTTTCCCTTTCATCCTCTTGTCAGTCAATACTTAACCCTTTTGGATTCTGACCTTTTGGTAGTGTGAGGGCTCAGTATGGAGCTGATCAGATAGTTAAAAGAATATTCTTGCATATTTTCACAAATCAAAGCACCACATTTGATTTACTGTGACTTGTGAGTTATATTATTACAAATACAGAGGAGCTTGTTCACTGAGGCACTAAGTCTCTCAAAATCTTCCCTAATTTGCTTCACAAACCCCTATTTATTTGAAAATTCATCCCATATATATTTTTAAAAATTCTGTCTTGAACATTGAGTCAGATGTTTAAAAAGCACCCTGTATTAAATCAGCAAGTGTAGAAGTTGCAATGTGATTTGCATTCAGTCAAGGTCCCCCTAAACAGAGGAAACAAATTTCAAGGCTCATGAGTAAGATAACTATCTGATATAATTTAAAAAACTGTCTAACCCAAATAGTAGCAAATGTGTAAAATAATGACTAAACAAAAATATTTAGCCATCTCTTCACATCTAAAACATTTCTTAGTATATACCAGTTTCAGGCTCATAGTACTATCCTTGACTGTCACCTAGTTTCAGGAGTATAAGGAAATTGTTAAGGAAAAGGTGACAATAATACGTCTTGTTGGAATGGAGAAACAAAACTAAGCAGCTGTACATCAGAGAGAAAATCTGAACCAAGAGACTGATAATGAGTGTGGCAAGTATTTTTTCTTGCTTATGGGTGGAAAAGCCAGCAAAGTCTCCGTTTGAAGACAAAGCACAGAGTAATGTGATCATAAAAATCTCCTAATGGGGACTATGTGATGTTCTGTAAATGTATTCCTTTCAATACATCTACACGCAGTCTTTCAAGGTTGCCTGAAATGGTACAGGGATATGATAGCATCGGCATAGCTGGATGTGCACAGAGCTGATACTCCTGTTTTGTTATTATTGGTATTATTTGTGCTGTTATTGTTTAATACAAGTATTGCTGCAGCTTTTGAGAAGCTCAGATAAAAACCATCACCCCATTTTTGCAAGGCAGTGTGCAGACATTGCCAAGGCACTGTCTGTACTCTGAGAAGCTTGCAATTGATGGAAACGAGTGACATTCAGAGGGTGGGGAGACAAGTACCATAATTATGGGTGGGGCTGGTAGTATTACCTGTTATTAAGGGCTTGCCTGACACTTCCCATTTTAAGACCTGTTTTTGGTGGTTTGTAACTGCTTAGTAAACTTTAACCATTTGTCTTTCACTAGACTTCCGTCCTTGGCTGCCAGTGCAGCTCAGTCATTATTAACAGACTGATTTATTTCATTTAGGCTTGGGGGATGGCAGGGTTGGGGCTGACAGAGGAAGCAGCAGCTTTAAAAAAATGCAAAAAAATTTTGCCATTGTGCCTGTCACTGTTTATCTGAAATAAGGACTCAAATATTATAATGTCACTGTTTCCTTCTATTCCCCCAGCTGTCTGTCTGCATCCATCTCTGAGCTCTTGGCTTGGATTCATCTTTCTGTTCTGCATTTATACAGTACCTTACTCAGCTGAGTGCTGGCCCATGACTGGTACACCTATAAGCAACAGAAGTCCCCAAAAATACTCTGGTTTAATACAGAACAAATGCTATTGGGAAGCAGAGAAATATTCCCTGTACAGCAATCCTTCATGGTCTCTTCCTTATTGATTGTGACTCTCGAATTTCTTACCTTTCCCTTCATACTTACAGTGCTGGAAATGTTTAATATTCAAATATGAGTGACTTTTCTTTTCAACAACAGCTCCTTTTAGTAAATGTTTTTTCTGAAAATACGGAGGCTGTTTAAACAGTGACATGTTGCTGTTGGGGGATCAAGCTGAGCAAAAGCTTATTCCTTCTACCTGTATTTTTGGAATCAGAACAGAGAGGAAGGGAATGAGCCACTGAGTTCATATTTCCACTGGAAGTGCAAAACAGAGGGCCAAGATTCATTAAGATTGTTATACTAAGTCAATATGACCTTTCTCTTTGTATTTTGCTTCCTTCAATTGACTTGAAATTGGACTAAGCAGCAAGCACTGTGTTCAGGACTTGTGAATTTCTTCAGCAAAGGTCAATATTTTCAACTGTGAGGGGATCATTGTTTCAATGGTGATTTTTGTATTACCTATAAAGCCTCACAGGCCATTTCATTCACCTCCTTTATAGTCAGTATTTTCCACCCTCTTTTAACCAAAGAGTTGACAAAATTGGATGTGATTTGGTCTTTTAGAATAAATGCAAAAATTACTAGATTTTTTGTTGCACCAAGTTTTCAACATTGTGTTTTTCATACCTGAAGCCCAATCCTGCAAAATTTCAGGTTCTGTTTCATGTTCTTTTGCTTCACTTTTAAATTTAATTATGAGCAATTTTGTTCCCCTGTGAACATCCCTGTGACATTGTTCCCTGTGACGTTTGTTCCCTGTGACATGTGTTCCCTGTGACATTTGCAGGAATTGTCCCTACAGTTAACCGAGTCAATAATGCAAAAGTTTGTAGGCTGAATGTTTGAAGCTGCTCCTATTGGGATTAAAGATGTTTTCCTAAATGCAGACCTGTGTTCTCTCCTTGTAACCTGGTTATGGACCATGTAATCTATGGCACACTTTTAGAGTGTAATCATACGGAAAAGTCCTCGACCATAAAAAGCAACCAAACAACACAAGGGCTCAACAAGCCACAAATGTGCTTTGAAATCTGAGTGTGGGCAGACCCAGGAGCAGGCAGTGTATCATGCAGAGTGCAAGTTTCTGTTGATTTTAAAAAACAAACAAACCCCAAAAGAAACTACTACACCCTCTAACAAATCTGATTTTACCCAAGAACTTCATATGGCTGTGACTTGTGATTAATTCATTCTTTCCTTGTTGGGTAGCCTCTATTAGCTTTCAGTGATGTAGCAAAATACAGCCTTTCTACCCCAGTCTTTTAAAGGCAGCCCCATCCTTGCTCACAGGTCTGCCAGCTGAAAAGGCAAAACTGACTGGTTTTCATTTTTTGGACCATAATTTGCACACATGCACATGCAGAAAACTCCTGCAGGGGTCAATGGGAGTATGTTATGCAGGGATTGAGAAGAGAATACACCCTGGCTTGCTGGTATTTTTCCTAGGATTGGGTGGAGAGGTGGTCTTTGCTGACACCATGCCATGCTCATGCCAGCTGCTGTAAGTGCACAGAATCATAGAATTTTTTAGGTTAAAAAAGATGGTAATAAACCTATTTCTATGCAAAAGAGCTTATTGCTAATAATTTCTGTCAACTCCTAACCACTGGTGTGTGACTTTTTAAAAATCAGATGTTTACAAGAAGTTGTTGTGGTTCGTTGTTTTTTTTGTTTTTTTTTTTTTTACTTCAGTGTTTTAATGGAGTGCTAATGGTCATAGGCTCCATCTGACTCATTCAGCCCAGAAACAAGTGTATGCCCTTTTCTAATGATAAAAGCTAAAGTAAAAGATAAAATAAAGCATATTTTCCTGAACAGCTTGATTTTTTCCTCCTAGCTGGAATTAATGTGAAAACATTTCACAGTAAGAAACAGAATCTGCAAAGAGCCAGGCTGGAACCATTTGGGCTCCAGTTGTGTGCTGCTGGGAGGGGGCACTCAGATGGTGAATGAACCTGCTAGGAGTCACAAGTCAAATTCTTTAGAAACCACCAGCCCTAAAGTGATGATCTCACCATCCAATGCATAGAGGGACATTTGAAGAGGGGTATTTTGCCAAAGTATCTCCCTTGAGTCCTTCCAGTGAGATACAGTAACTACAACCGTGGTGGTGTGGTGGAAGGTCTTGTAAATGTCCCTGGGAGCATTAGACAATCTGAAGCAAATTCTGTGCTACAGCACCTTTTTTTCTTTTTTATTTTATTTTTAAGAATAAGGAGGAAAAAAGGGAAAAATAAATGAGTGCCTGGTAACATATATCTGTATCACAAAGGAGGCATCCAAGTTGGCTCAGACCATCGGAGGGCCCTGAGGGCTAAATTGTTCATAAAATCCAAAACTCACCA
Source organism: Anomalospiza imberbis (assembly GCF_031753505.1). Classification (NCBI taxonomy): domain Eukaryota; kingdom Metazoa; phylum Chordata; class Aves; order Passeriformes; family Viduidae; genus Anomalospiza; species Anomalospiza imberbis. The sequence goes on along the minus strand of NC_089681.1, from coordinate 107,172,635 downwards.
GGAGCTGGTCTTTCCTCCATGGCAAGACTGAGAGGGATGGAAGAACCTGAATTTCTTGCCCCTCCTTTGTGTGGCTAGACAGGTCTTCACCAGAAATTGCATTTCTTTCATAAGCTCGAAACCCACACTAACATTTTAAAATAACAAGCAATAACTGTGTAAGCTTCCAAGCCTTCCAAAAGCCTATTTATAATCTCATCTAGTCATATACAGACAACGAAATTCCTATGTACACTAACATCCCCAGCTGATTTTATTAGGTGAACCTCTGTTGGATCCCCAGCCCCAGATGACACTTCCCATTCTAGAGGAGTCCTCAGACTGTTGCGTGTTTGCACTCTTGCTCTCATCTAAAAAAATATTTGCAAAATACATGTCATTGTTCAAGTGGGAAGTGCCAGATTTAATCCTGGTCCATATGAAGGAAGAAAGCTGGCTTGATTTCTCTGTTCAGCCCTGCCTGAAATCCTTATCATGCCCAGTAATATAGTATCACATGGGATTTGAATTCCATTGTCACCTCACCTAGCATAGCCTATGACTGTCTTCTGAAACATCTACTTGGAAAGAAAGTCAACAAAAACATCTCTGATGCTCCTCTGGGGGTGCCCTCTCTAAATCAAATTTTAGGAAGGATGGAGGAAGAGAAAGGAAAAATCAGAGAAAGTTTCATCAAATTGCGGGCTAGGAATCCAGTGATATTGCTGTGCTTAGCATATCTGATGCTCTTCTAAAAGGGATCTAACCTCAAATTTAAAAATTGCTAGGGCCAGGGAACCCAGCAAAACACATGGGAGGTTCTTCTAGTAGTCAAACATCAGCACTTCTAAAGTCTAGTCTGAACTTGCCCAGTTTCAACTTGCAGCTTCTGGGTGGTGTCAACCTCCATGTTCTGTACCACACAGCCCAGTGCTGTGTGAAGTTCTGTTCTTACAGGCTGATCAAATCCAATCCTTCATTTTCCCCATGATAAAGTGTTGGCTTTCTACTACATGAGGAAAATTTTCTGCACCTACTCTGCTTTACAGCTTATTAACACCCTTCTAGCCCACAGACACCAGGATGGGGTGAACTGGCTGCATCTAGACTGTGCCTGAAACACTTTCAAGGTGATGTGATGGGCTAAAGCTGTTTGGCTTGTTGACCAGACTCACACATCAACGTGGCAGCCTCTGGGACACCACAGGATGGAAGGCTGGTGTTCCTCACTGGGAGCCCACATTCTGGCAGCCGTTAAGTGCCCTTGGATATCCCAGGAGACAGCCTCCTTATCCCAAAGTTCTCTCACCCATGTGTTAAAGGCTTGGTCTTTTGGTCAATCCAACTCCTTAAGGAATGGGTATTCTCCATGATCAGTCTGTCCTTGCTTTCCAGGACAGAGTCATAGTCTGTAATGACCTACTACAGTCACAGCTGCTTTGCATCTTTGTATTGGGGTGGATTAGAAAATGTGCTGTTGGCTTACTGATAGCTTGGCCCACATCAGTGACCTCTCTTTTTCTTAAGCCCCAGTCTTTGTGTCATCTGCCAAATTTCTTAGCAAGGATTTTACTTTTTTTTCCAGGTCACTGATAAAAATGCAAAGTAAATCAGCTGTTTTTTTTGGCAGAAAGGGCCCGTGGGACTGTCCCTTGCAACTTGTGGGTTCTTAAAAAAATGGGTTTCTTATTATATTAACCACAAACTTCCCCCAAAGGTAAACTGCCTAGGAAATGACTCCTGTCAGTATCCCACTGGTATTCCAGAGCACAGCTCTTACTGCAAAGGGAGAAGAGATTTACACATATTGAATTCACTGTTACTACTTTGACAAATAGTGTAATCCCTCAGAGCTAGTTCCTGCATAATCACTTCTGTGTGTTTTTTACTGACCTTAGAAACAGAACTAGAGATAAAAATAGTTGAGAAGATGGAAGGCAGCTTACCAGACCCTTCTTTGCTCTGGGCTGAAGCACATTGCCTGGAAACTGTTAAAAGACGTGCTCCAACTTCCAGTGCTTTCTTCAGTTTTGCAGTGACAAGGACACCCTTTTAAGGATGTCCTTAAAAGAGGGATGTGTTTCGAAGGTACGCAAAAGGAAAAAAAGGTGTTTTTATTTTGTGTAACACTCTGAACAGATATCTCTCTGTGTGTTTTAATCATGGTACAGACAGAACTGCTTCTGTGATGCTTTCACGCATCAGTTTCTATTCAGAGGGAGTCAGTCAGGGCTACAACCCCAAACAGATGGAATAAGTTTAATGATCAACTGAAATGGGAGGCAACATTATCTGGTTTAAGACATTTTAATGCTTTATTTTCAAAAGATTGAATTAAGGTTATGATGACTCCATGTTGGCTGCTCCTTTTGATGAAGCATTTTGCAGAACTGTGTTCATGTTGTGATTACACATCTGTGAGTATCTGTGACTTTTGCTCCCCAGCAGGTTCTCAAGAAACATATGTCGTAGTGTATCCAAGTGCTATCAAACAAAAGTTTGTAGAACTAATTATTCTTTATTTGCCTGAGTCTTTCTCCTTCCATTTATTTCAAATATAAGATTTCTGAATTGTCCGAAACAGCAAAGTCAAATAGATGAGATCTGGGTTTTTTCTCTAAAGGTGAGGGTTGTCTGAGTGAAATTTTAGCTAATGAAACGGTGATAATGTCAAATGCATTTCATGTCTGTCTTTGAGAGGAATATAATGGAGTTGATTGAAGACTCTGCAGATGGTAAAGGCTGTTCATGTGTTAGCAATATGGATTCTGTGTGCTGCTATGTCTTCAGACTTACTGTTGTAAAAGCGTTTATAACATTTTCAAGGGTTACAGCATGAAGAAATCTGAGCAATTGCATTTACCAGAGTCTGTCAACAAGTTATCTGAAAAACAAGAACTGAGTTCTCAGATCAGATTGATTTATTTATTAGCAGAGCACATTATATGCCCATATTATGTACAGGGCACACACTTAGATCTTTTCTGCTAAAAACGAGATCCAGCCACAACACATACTTTATTGTTCATGCTCCAGCAAGTGTTCACCAGCATGCAATTTTAACACTTTGAGAGAGGAATGAAAGCTGATTAACATGTTTAACTTGATTTCAGTTTTTCAAATGTCTGTATATGCTTCTACCCAGTACTTACTGTGTCTGTTTCAATACCTTAATGCTGGCAGACATGGAAAAAAAATTGGGATATCTTGTGCTTCCCATAAAAAACTCCACAACTAATTCAACCCCACTCCTAATTCACACTCTTGACAGACCACCCAGTATCTCCAGGCTGTCATATAATACAGCTGTTATTTTGTGCAACATATATGCAAGTGCATTAAGACTGAGTAAAACTGAACTGGAATTGTTGAAGACCACACACAAGAATACATTGTATTGTTTTGTTTATTAGTTAAAAGAGATCTCAGCCTGAAGAAATATTAAAAATTTTCCAGTGGTTTGCCCATGAGTAGTACCTCCCTGAGGTTCTACAATAATTTAATTCATTATAGGCAATGTCATTTTATCAGTAGCATGCCACATGTATTGCCTGCACATTTTCTTAAAGTTTAATTAACCTCCAATATTCTATGGGTTAGTTAGTGTTGAAGGCTTGAGTGTTGGGGTTGTTTTAGCTTGTGTTTTCTTTTAACACCGACCTTTTCAAATTCCCTCCTAGATAATGGGATATGACTTTTAAATGGAAGATACAGCTTTCAAAATGATTCAACATAATAAGAGATAAAACAACTGAGGAACTGAAAAAGCAAATAGTGCCTCTGACTTAAAAGGAAAACAACTACCACTGCCCCTAGTGATTGTCTAATTTGGAGACATTTGAAAAAGACAGTTCTTAAGAGGGGAAAAAACCCTTAAACTGAACATCACTGCTTCAGAGTTGTGAATTTCATCTGGCATAAATTAAGAAGGATGCTGATAAACGGTATCTGATGTAAAGCTTCACAGCATGGAATTAACCCACCCGCAAATTTCAGCAGGAGGAATGAGCTCAGGCTGGACCATCTTTCTGTGTGGCAGCTTTGGTCCCACATTACCAATCCAAAAATCATGAATTGTCTTATAGTGGGAGAAGAATGGTTTTGATTGCAAAAGAAAGCCGGGGTGTGCCCTGCTCTGAGTTCTGTGCCCTGGCCACATCAGCTCTTGGGTTAGTCTGAGCTCTACCCCAAGCTGCTGCACTTTCAAAAAGGTCCGGGGGATCCAGACTAAGGTGGTAATGGATGTTTATCATTCTCTGGAGTCATGACTGGGATCTGAAAACAAGATCTGCTTTTAGGTTACAGTAGGGTGGGGAGATCACTTATTAAAGAGAGCAACCTTCAGTGTGTGCCAGAAACAGGTATAATCTCTGCACTGTTTTGAGAACTCTCCAGATTTTATCTACAGTATTAAGATCTGTTTGCTTACTACTGCCCTTCCCCCTCCCAACTCCCCACCCCCACCTCTTTTTTTAAGGACAGAAATCTGGATCTTCTGGTGGTAGAAATACCTGGAAACTATTTCCTTAGCATACTCCAAAGGCTCAGATAACAGAAGACAAGTATAAGAAGCACAAGTTTATTTATTTGGAGGTTTTAATCTTATGCATTTAAAGCAAATTTCTTGATCCTTTGAAAACTCAGTCATGATCTATGAAGGTTCAGGGCTGCCAATACTATTAGCATACCCACTGAAGAGTTTCAGCTGATAAAGTTGTGAGTGGTGTGCTCTCTGGTGTGCTCTCTCAAGGGAAAGTCAGGCTGGGGAGATGAGGTTTGACTTCATTTGCTCCATGTGACCTTAGACTGCCGCTTGAAACAGTCTGTTCTTTGTTTCTCCAGCTGTCAAATGAAGATAATGATTCTTACCCATTCTTAGGACAGCACTTTGAAATTTATAAATGAAAATATTATTTATATTCAAGAGGTTCCCAGACAAGGAAAATGAATGATTTCCATAAATGCAATATATTTCTTCCTTGCATCATTCCAGTCTGGAATGTCATGTCTAGTTTCTGGCACTCACACACACTGAGAATTGTGTGAGAGGCAAGTACTTATAATGATTTTATACATATACAGTCCCTCTCTAGAGCAGGCCTTTGTATGTAATTTTCTGTATATACCCATATATGTGTGTGTGTATGTGTGTGTGTAATGGGCACACAGAACACCATCTGAAGTGAATGTGAACCATTTCATGTTCATAGGGCTGGCTGCCTTTGTAGTGCTCAGATAGCAAAGCTGGTAAATATTTTGTGTGACTTTAAAAGGCCAAAAATTTAATCAGTCTGTTGCCTAGCAAAATATATACATTAAAAATATTACTAGTTAAAAAGATGATGTAATGCTTGTCACAGGAGGATGACAATGCACTTACCTAATACAATACCTAATACAATATTAAACTAAGGTCCAGTCTGCATAATTTTGTTTTCTAAATAGTGATGAAAAATCCCAGTGGGCCTCTCTGAAAGGGTGATCAGCTGCCTGACGAACTCCAGGGAAAAGCTTTCTTTTTCAAGATCAGACCATTGCACTGGGCAAGTACCTCTATGAGAGTCTAATACCCAAGATAACAAGAGATCTGTTGCCACCTGCAACAAGGCAACTGCACCTCCTTCCCCAGCCAACGGAGCAGAGTGGAAGCTCACCTCTGCCTTGTGCTTAAGTTAAGTCTGCTGCTGTGTGCGGGCTGGACAAGAGTAACGGGAGAAGTGTACACTGAAAATTGCTGCTAAATGCACCAGATGGGGAGCCAAAGCAGCTCACATCCCTGATCAGTAATTTATAACAAAGTCTGTACAGCATGGAGAACCAATTGCTTGAAATCAATAGAGATTGAATGATCTGTGAAGGCAAAACAAACCATTCTGCCAAAAAGCAGAAAGTGCTAACAAAGCCTTCTGAGTGCTGGAGGAGAGAGGGCTTTCTGGGGGAGGTGATGAGTGTCCTGCAGTGAGTGCACTGGGGCTGCCGGGGCTCAGTGCAGGAGCCCTCTTTGACCAACACCTACAGTCACTGCTGAGTGTCTGCAGTGTCGGAGGGTGCCACGTCTGCCTGCCAGCCAGAGGATCTGAACTTCTTTTGCCGACTGAAGTGGTGATGATCCATCTCCTGATGGAAGTCCTGGGCCTGAATAAGGAGGAAGGGGGAGATGCTACATGAAGAGGGCGTGGAAGGGAAACTCTGAAAGCAGCAGTTCCAGGGAGTAGACTTAAACCCTGCACAAAACTGATCTAAACACCATTTCTAGCAAATCCAAATAGTCTCCCCAAAACTACAAATAGAGACTGCAGCTTAGGAATACTGACTGATTTCTTGTTTACGCTGTGTAATGTTTCATTGCTCCAGCCAGGCAGAGGTGAGGCAGTAAGATATTTAGCACTAGAGTCATTATGAGGCCCTGAGGTGTACTTCAGGAATTATCTGGGCTTTGGCCAAATACTGCATTAGACAACGGGGCATATTTATTACTAAGTGTCTTGTAACACCCTATCTCTTATTAAGATTTCTGAGTCAGTGTAAGTACGAAGAGACAGACCCACTAAGCCATCCAGTCCATCTCCTGTCCAGAGCAGGATTATTCTCTTGAGTGCAATCATTTGTGCTCTGCAAGCATAGTTTTAAATGTATCAAGAGATGCATCATTTAATTTATGAGAGTAATCAATACCCTAAAAGACCTGTCAATAAATTTTCATTCTTTTTTTTCATTTTTGTCATTGCAAATATCATCCTGTTGCAAGTTATGCCCACTGGTTTTACTAACCCTTCTGACATACACAGATGTCTATTGGAACTTCCCA